>NC_085139.1:206410874-206710874 GCF_024139115.2 Armigeres subalbatus | reverse complement strand
GGGATAAAAGTTGCTTGGCATGAGGTCAAATACCACTTAAAAGTATGCCCTTGCCTAAAACATGTTGAACATGAATGTTATATCAAATAAAATCTATAAACTCATCGAACAACTTTTTGAAAATAGAAAGAGAAAGAAAATAGAAGGAGTATGAAATTAATTGAACCGTAGGAAATTGATAACTAGAAACTTATTTTATTCGTAAGAAAACTTAATACGTGATATTGCCCAAACTTAGTGAACGAGATAGCTATGTTTTAGTATATTATCTATAGTACATAAAAATACTAAAAAATATGAATAAATTGGAAATAAGATCATGTGAGTGCAATAAATGCTTGCGAGTGTCAATAAGTGTTCGTAGGATTAAGATTAATCGGCAAGAGAATATTAGTCAAGTAGATTTTGTAGTTCTTTATCAAGTTATCTACCATATTGAATTGCGTATATTGGTATGCTTTTCTATAGTTTTATTCTTTCCATTATTATTATCATTATTATTTAACCCTATAAAAACAAATAATTGAAAAGATGTCCAACGTAAAAACCACAGCATAAATAACATAGATTGAAAAAATCCAGGTTGAATTCCTGGAGGAGTTTACGGAGAAATTCCCGGAGGAACTCCTGTATTCCCGCAGATATTAATGCAGGAATTCCCAGATGATTTTTTTCAGGCAGTACCAAAGAAAATCCCAGGGAAATTCCAGAATAATTTCCAAATAAATTCATGAAAGAGTTCCCTAAGGAATTCCTGAAAGAATTCCTGCATAAATTCCCGGAGGAATTACAGGAGAAATTCGATGAGAAATTTCTGAAGAAATTCTAAGTGGAATTCCCATTAGAATTACTGAAGAAATCCCTGGAGAAAATCTTAGTAGAATTCCTGGAAGAATTTCCGAAATAAATCCTGGAGGAATTGTTAAGAAATTCTCAAAAGAATTCCAGAAAGAATTCCCGAAAGAAATATCTGAGGAATTCCCGAAGAAAATCCCGGGGGAGTTGTTGGAGAAATTCTTTGAGAAAGTCCTGGAGGATTCCAGGAGCAATTCCTGGAGAAATTTCCGAAGAAACTGGGAGGAATTCTCGAAGGAATTGTGGAAGGAATTACAGGAGTAATTCCCGGAGGAGCTCCTTGAGGAATTCCAGAAAGAAATCCTTAAGGAATTACCGGAAGAATCCCCGGAAGAATTCTTGCAGCCATTTCTGGAAGAAATCTCATATGAACTCCCACAAGAACTTTGGGACGAAATAGCGGAGTTCTTCCTAGAGTTTTTCCCGGAGGAATTCCCGAAGACATTCTTGATAGGATTTGCTTAAGGAAGTCCTGGAGAAACTCCAGGAGGAAATCCTGAAAAAACTCCTGGTGGAATTCTTGGAACAATTTCCGGAGGAATTTTCAGGAAATGCTCGAAGGAATTCCTGGAGGAAGAATATACCGGAAGAATATTTAGGAAATTCCCGAAGGAAGGAAGAAAGGAAGTTATAGCTTTGGGAACTAGAGGAATGCTCGAAGGAATTCCAGGAGGAATTCCCGATGGGATTCCTGGAGAAAACCAAAATCCTCTCCTTCGGATTTTCTTCAGGAATTCCTCCGGGATTTCCTTGGGGAGTTTCTCCGGGAATTGCCTCGAGAATTCATCCGAGAATTTATCCGGAAATTCCTCCGGGAATTACTTAAGGAATTCCTCCGTGAAACCCTCAGGGGATTCCTTCGCAAAGTCCTCCAGGAATTCCATTGGGAAATCCTTCGGGAAGTTATCCGGGAATGCCTCCGGAAATTATTTCTAGAGGAATTCCCGAAAAAATTACCAGAGGAATTCCCGATGGAATACCAAATTTTTGGAGGAATTCCCTGGAAGTACAGGAGGAATTTCAGGAGAAAATTCCGGAAAAACTCCTGGAGGAATTCCTGGAACAATTTTTGGAGGAATTTTCAGGAAATTGTCGAAGGAATTCCTGAAGGAAATCCCGACGGAATTCTTGGAAGAACTCCCGGAGAAATTTCCGAAGAAATTCCCGCAGAAATTCCCGAAGAAATTCCCGCAGGAATTCCCGAAAAAAATCTCGAAGGAATTCCCGGAGGAATTATCGAAGGAATGGATTGAGGTTTCAGACAGGAATTTCTCCGGGAATTAGCCCGGAGTTCCCCCGGGAATTACCCCGGAGTTCCTCCGGGAATTACGCAAAGAATTTTTCCGAGAATTCCTCCAGGAATTCCTTCGGGAATACGTCCAGGAATTCCTCCAAGAATTCCTCCAGGAATCCCTCCAAGAATTCCTCCAAGATTTTTTCCAGGAATTCCTCTGGATCCACCCCCAAGAATTTCTCCAGGAATTTCTCCAAGAATATACTCTTCTGGGACTTCCTCCAGGAATTCTTGGGAAATTCCTGGAGGAATTTTTAGAGGACTAATTGGAGAAAGTTTTGGAGGAATTCCTGTAGAAATTCTGGGAGGAATTCTCAAAGGAATTCTTGAAGGAATTTCTGGAGAATTCCATCGAAAATTTCCCAAAAATTCCTCCGGAAGTTGTTTCTGGAATTCCTCCAGGAGTTTTCGCGGGATTTTCTGCTGGAATTCCTTCGGGACTTCCTTAATCAAATCCTCCGGGAATGACTCCCTTCAGGAAGGAGGAATTCTCGAAGAAATTCCAGGAGGAATTCCCGAAGAAATACCCGACGGAATTCTTGGAGGAATTCCCGAAGACAGCTCCGGAGGAATTCCTTCGAGAATTTTTCAGGGAATTCTTCCGGGAATTCCTTCGGGAATTTCTCCGGAAAATCCTTCGGAAATTCCTCCGGGAATTCCTTTGGGAATTCCTCTGAAAATTTCTTCGGGAATTCTTCCGGAAATTGGAGTAATTCCCGGAGGAATTCTTGGAATAATTCCCGGAGAAATTCTTGGAGGAATTCCCGGAGGAATTCCTGGAGGAAATCCCGGAGAAATTCCTGGAGAAATTCCCGGAGGTCTTCCCAGAGGAATTCCCGGAGGAATTTGCAGAGCAATTTCCGGAGGAATTCCCAGAGGAATTTCCGGAGGAATTTCCAGAAGAACTCCCGGATGAATTCCCAGAAGAATTCCCGGAGGAATTCTCGGAAGCATTCCCGGAGGAATTCCCGGAGGAATTCCCAGAGGAATTCAAGGAGGAATTCCACGGAGAATTCCCGAAGGAATACCAGGAGGAATTCCCGGAGGAATTCCAGGAGGAATTCCCGGAGGAATTCCAGGAGGAATTCCCGAAGGAATTCCCAGAGGAATTCCAGGAGGAATTCCCAGAGGAATTCCCAGAGGAAATCCAGGAGGAATTCACAGAGGATATCCAGGAAGAATTCCCAGAGGAAATCCAGGAGGAATTCCCTGAGGAATTCCCGGAGGAATTCCCGGAAGAATTCCCAGAGGAATTCCCAGAGGAATTCCCAGAAGAGGATTCCCAGAGGAGATTCCCAGAGGAATTCCCAAAGGAATTCCCGGAAGAATTCCTGGAGGAATTTTCAGAGGAATTCACGGAAGAATTCCCAGAGGAATTCCCAGAAGAATTCCCAGAGGAATTCCCAGAAGAATTCCAGAGGAATTCCCGGAGGAATTCCCAGAGGAATTTCCGGTCCAATTTGCAGAAAAATTTCCGGAGGAATTCCCAGAAGAATTTCCGGAGGAATTCCCAGAGTAATTCCCAGAGAAATTCCCAGAGTAATTCCCAGAGGAACTCCCAGAGGAATTCCCAGAATAATTCCCAGAATAATTCCCGGAGGAATTTCCAGATGAATTCCCGGAGGAATTCCCAGAGGAATTCCCAGAGGAATTCCCGGAAGAATTCCCAGAGGAATTCCCGGAAGAATTCCCAGAGGAATTCCCGGAAGAATTCCCAGAGGAATTCCCGGAAGAATTCCCAGAGGAATTCCCGGAAGAATTCCCAGACGAATTCCCGGAAGAATTCCCAGAGGAATTCCCGGAGGAATTCCCAGAGGAATTCCCGGAGGAATTCCCAGAGGAATTCCCGGAGGAATTCCCAGAGGAATTCCCGGAGGAATTCCCAGAGGAATTAGTGGAGGAATTCAGAGGAATTCAGAGAATTCGGAGGAATTCCCAAAGGCATTCCCAGAGGAATTCCAGAGGAATTCCCAGAAGAATTCTAGAGGAGTAATTGGAGGAATTCTTGGAAGGATTCTTGTAGAAAATCTTGGAGAAATTCCTTGAGGAATTCTTGGAGGAATTCCTGGAGAATATCTGAGAGGAATTCCTTGGGAAATTCATGGAGGAATTCTCGGAGGAATTCCTGGAGGAATTTCCGAAGGAATTCCCGAAGACAATCCCGGAGGAATTCCTCCGGGGTTCTTGTTATTACTCCGGGAAGTTCTCCAGGAATTTCTGCGAAAGTTCTCCAGGAATTTCTGCGGAAATTCGTCCTGGAGCTCCTCCGAGAATTCCTCCAGTAATTTCCCAGGGAATTCCTCTTAGCAATTCTGCAGGGATTCCTCAAAGAATTCCTCAGAGAATTTCTACAGTAATCCCTTCAATTACTCCTCTTAGAATTCCTTAAGAAATTTCCCAATATTCCCTGGAGGAATTTTCCAAGATTTCCTGGAGGAATTCCCAAAGGAATTATTGCAGGAATTCTTGGAGGAATTCTGGAGAAATTCTTGGAAGAATTCCCTGAGAAAAAATCCTCGGGAACTGCTTCGGGAATTCCTTTGGAATTTCCTCTGGGAATTCCTCCGGGAATTCCTCCGGGAACTCTTCCGGGAATTCCTCCGGAAACTTCTCTGGGAATTCCTCCGGGAATTCCTCCAGGAGTTTTTCCGGGATTTGATTCCGGGATGAATTCCTCCAATAATTCCTCTGGGATTTTCCCCAGGAATTCTTGGAAGAGTAATTGGAGGAATTCTTGGGAGGATTCCTTAGGGAATTCTTTCGGAAATTCCCCTGAGAATTCCTCCTGGAATTCCTCCGGAAATTTCTCCTGCAGTTCCTCTGAGAGTTCTTCCTTAAATTCCTTTGGGAAGTATGCAGGTATTACAGGAGGAATTCGCGGAGGAGTTGCTGGAGGTATTCCCGGTGGAATTCCTGGAGAAATTCTTGGAAGAATTCCTGCAGGAGTTCCCGAAAGAATTCCTGGATGAATTCCTGGACGAATTCCTTGAGGAATTTTCGTGGGAAATGCTGAAAAAATCCTAGAATTTCTTAGAAATCTCCGCAGTAACTCCGGGACGAATTTCCGAAAGAAATCCTACAGTATTCCCAGGAAGACTTTCTGAAGACATTATTGAAGGAATTCCTGGACTTATTTTCAGAGAAATTGCTGGAGGAACTCCAGGAGGAAATCCCGGAAAAACTCCTGGAGGAATTGCCGGAGGAATTCCCAGAGAAGTTTCCGGAGGAATTCCCGGAAGAGTTCCCGGAGGAATTCCCGGAGGAATTCCCAGAGGAGATTCCAAAGGAATTCCCGAAGCAGTTCCCGAGGATTTTTTCTCAGGGAATTCTTCCAAGAATTCCTCCAGGAATTTCTCCAGCTATTTTCCCTAAGAATTTCTCCAGAATTTCTCTCGGAAATTCCTCCGGGAATTCTTCCAGGAACTCCTCCGGGAATTCCTCAAGGAACTCCTCCAGGAATTTTTCTAGGGACTCCTCCGGGAATTCCTCTAGGATTTTTTCCGGGAATTTCCTCTGGAATACCTCCAGGAGTTCCTCCAAGAATTCTTTCAGGAATGCCTCCGGGAATTCCTCCGAGAATTTCTCCACGAATTCCTACAAGAATTTCTCCGGGATTTCCTCCAGGAATTCCTTCTGGAATTTCTCCAAGAATTCCTCCGAGAATTTCTCCAGGAATTCCTACAAGAATTTCTCCGGGATTTCCTCCAGGAATTCCTTCTGGAATTTCTCCAAGAATCCTTCCGGGATTTCCTCCAGGAATTCCTTCTTTAATTCCTCCAGGAATTTTCCAGGGAAATTCTCTTAAAATTTCTTCATGAAAACTTTCAAGAATTCCTCCAAGAATTTCTACAGAATTTCCTCCAAGAATTCCTCCGTGAATTCCTCCACAAATTCCTCCTATAATTTCTCCAGGAATTCTTCCAATATTCTCCCCAAGATTTCTTTTAAGAATTCCTCCAGGAGTGTCTCAAGGACTTCCTCCGGGATTACCTCGAGGAATTCCTCCGAGTATACCTCGAGGAATTCATCCGGGATTACCTCCAGGAATTCCTCCCGGAATTCCTTCAGAAATTTCTCCAGAAATACCTCCATGAATTCCTTCGGGAATTCTTCCTGGGAGTATTCCCGGTTTGCTGGGGGTATTCCTGGAGGAATTTTTAGGGGAATTTGCAGAGAAAATTCTCGGAGGATGAATTTCTCCACTAATTGGCCCCGGGATTCTTCCACTAATTGATCCAGGAGCTCTCCCAGAAATAGTTCTATTAAAGGCTTCAGGAATTCCTCCATCAATTGCTTCAGGAATTTCTCCAGGAACTCCTTTAGGGATTGTTCCAATAATTGCTCCGGAAATTCCTTTCAAAATTAATCCGGGAATTACTCTAGGCATTTCTGCAGGAATTTCTCCAACAATTCCTTCAGGATATTCTTCAGAAATTCCGTCACTAATTACTTCAAGAATTCCTCCAGCATTACCTAGGACTTCGTTCAAGGACTCATCCACTAATTCCTCAAAAAATAATTCCACTTATTGCTCCAGGAATTTATCCAGCACTGCTATCTGGACTTCCTCCATGATTTCCTCCAGAAATTTCTCCAGGGTTTCTTCAAGGAACTCCTCCAGGAATAGGTCACCTAATTGCTTCAGGAAATTCTCCACTAATTGCCTCAAGAAATCCTCCAGCACTTCTCTAGGAGTTCCTCCAGGAACTCATCAGGAATTAATCCAGGCATTCTTTCCGAAATTCCTTCTGGAACTCTAGTAGAAATTTCTCCAGGAATGCCACCAGGAAGTTTTGCGATCATGTCGCCAGAAATTATTTCCGAAATGTCTTTGGGAATATTTCCAGAAATTCCTCTAGAAATTCCCCCTAAAATTAACCTAATCTAAAATTTCTCCCAGAAGTTTATCCGGAAGCTCAACGACTACACTGGCATATGGGACAAACTAAAAGGTTTTTTTTATTTTCTAATCAAATAAATATTCGTATTGAACGGTCACAATAAGAATGAGAAATATGACAATTACAGGTTCAAATTTGAAAATGACTAAAATCCATGTGGAACTGATATGCGATCGTAGGCGATGTTCATCAATAGATGATTGCGGTAGCCGTAGCGTGGACTCCATTTTCCCATTTGTGTCTGAGAAGTTGGAGGCATAATTGAGTCAAAAAAAAACCGGAGTGAGTTTGTCAATATGGTGAGAAAGCATTGCTCGAACTAGAGAAGTCAGTAAAATACAACTTTGGAGTGGGCTGGTCGATGGTCGCCTTTTGATCCAGGCTCGTCAAGAAACAAAAACCAAACTGTTTAGGGAATTGGTCGGTGATTTGTTTATTATGTTATACGAGCTGAACAAATATTCAATTATTCAATACAGATGCTCTTTCTCAGCAAAATTGTCCATGGTTTTACTCGTACCCTTGCTTTGAAAATGTTTACTTGTATAATGAAATGAGATAAAAACTAGCAATTAGTAACTGCACTAATTGATTCGTTTTTCATCGATCCACAAGATTTTTGTTTTGGAATAACTTGAAGAAAAACCCCTGCGCTTGGTCGTTTGAAGTCATGATTTTGTTCGAGTTGTAAGGAGTTTTTTAATATGTCACGAGTAACCAATTGGAATACAGAAGAAGTCATCGTTCCCAGAAGTTGCCATCGCTGCTGTAAAACAGTGTAGTACCAGAAGTCACTCGATGTACTGCCGATAGCCGATCCCGATTAGGGAACGGAAGTGAAGCCGCGACGGCCAGAGCTGGATACAAAATCTGCAAAAAGATTTAGATTGAAACACAGCAGAATATCGCGGCTACGGCAGCTCCAGAAGCTGACGACCGGTGGTATTGCCTTTACGAAAACACGATAATTTTCAAAACGCCGTTGAAGCTATCAACCTTTCAAATCTATTCCGTTCACCGATGGGCAAAACGGAAATGATTCACAAAGTCGGTTGCGAATAAAGCAGCTCTCAGGCATCATGAAACTTTTGCGTTTGGTACTGTATTTGCTCCGCTTGACTCGCAACACCACCAAATCGACTAACGAATGAACACAGAAAATATATTGTTTTTCGCCTACTGTTTTTAATTGTCAAAATTCCTTTGGTAATAACTCGAAATTTTCCTTGACCGTTTTCCTTGAGAACTGCATACTAGGCTTTAGCGATGATAACTGAGACATGTTAACCCTCTAAGACCCGGGACGAACGGATTTTTTTCAAATGGCTCGCATTCAGCACCTGATCGTCGGAATTCCTCGCGGTTTCGTTTGTGCTCAATGGGAATAGCTATATTTTAGCTCTGATACATTTTCAAAAAAAAATTTTTGTTCAGGTCCGAGTTATTGCTAAAAATAAGTGTGCGCGGGGGTGTTTTTTCTATAATTCAAACATCTCTTCAATATTCTGGACGTGTTCATGCCCAAAATTTATCAAATCACCCATCAAACCAACCCAAAAAGATATTTGTGAAGATTTTTAGTCGATTCCGATGTTTTCACCATTTGAGTAGGGCAGGATTGACTGAATTCAGGGCCGCATTCAGGGTTACAATGGTAGAGTATGGGCTAAAATTCAATTACAATGAAATTTGCATGAGCATGCGGCTGCACAAATTTAAAAATCAGGAGTTTTAAATATTTAATTTTCAATTGAAATTGACTTTCTGAAATTCTTATCAGGGCCGGATTTGTCGGTCGAAATGGGGGTGACCAGGGGCCATATAACCAATTGCAATGAAACTGGGCATGCGACTGCTCAAACTTCATGAAAACACATCAGGAGGTCAAAGAACTCTGTTTGAATTTGAAATTGACCTTCTGTAATTTTGACCAGGGCCGGATTCAGGGGTCCAAATGGGGAGGGCAAGGGCCATATCACCAAAAGCAATGAAACTGGGCATGCGACTGCTCAAACACCATGGAAACACATCAGGAGCTCAAAGAAATCTGTTTCAAATGGAAATTGATCTTCTGAAATTTCAACCAGGGCCGGATTTAGGAGTGAAAATGGGGAGGGCAGGGGCCATATCACCAATTGCAATGAAACAGGGCATGCGACTGCTCAAACTTCATGAAAACACATCAGGTGCTCAAAGAACTCTGTTTGAATTTGAAATTGACCTTCTGAAATTTTGACCAGGGCCGGATTCAGGGGTCTCAATGGGGGTGACCATGGGGCCATATCACCAATTGCAATGAAACTGGGCATGCGACTGCTCAAACTTCATGAAAACACATCAGGAGCACAAAGAACTCTGTTTAAATTTGAAATTGACCTTCTGTAATTTTGACCAGGACCGGCTTCAGGGGTCCAAATGGGGAGGGCAAGGGCCATATCACCAAAAGCAATGAAACTGGGCATGCGACTGCTCAAACACCATGGAAACACATCAGGAGCTAAAAGAAATCTGTTTCAAATGGAAATTGATCTTCTGAAATTTCAACCAGGGCCGGATTTAGGAGTGAAAATGGGGAAGGCAGTGCCATATCACTAATTGCAATGAAACAGGGCATGCGACTGCTCAAACTTCATGAAAACACATCAGGTGCTCAAAGAATTCTGCTCGAACTTCAAATTGTCTTTCCGAAATTTTGACCAGGACCGGCTTCAAGGGAGAGCAAAGGCCATATCACCAATAGAAATAAAACTGGGCAGTGAGCATGCGACTGCTCAAACTTCATGAAAACACATCAGGATCTCAAAGAACTCTGTTTGAATTTGAAATTGACCTTCTGAAATTTCAACCAGGGCCGGATTCAGGGGTGAAAATATGGAGAGCGGGCTGCTCAAACATCATGAAAACACATCAGGAGCTCAAAGTATTCTGATTGAACTTGAAACTGCTCTGATACAAATTTCAGGAATTTCTCCGGAAAATACTCCAGGAATTCCTCTAGAAGTTCCTCCAGGAATTCCTCTAGAAGTTCCTCAGGAATTCCTCCAAAAGTTCCTCCAGGAATTTCTCCGGAAGTTCCTCCAGGAATTCCTCCGGAAGTTCCTCCAGGAATTCCTCCGGAAATTCCTCCAGGAATTCCTCCGGAAGTTCCTCCAGGAATTCCTCCGGAAGTTTATCCAGGAGTTCCTCCGGAAGTTCCTCCAGGAATTCCTCCGGAAGTTCCTCCAGGAATTCCTCCGGAAGTTCCTCCAGGAATTTCTCCGGAAGTTCCTCCAGGAGTTCCTCCGGAAGTTCCTCCAGGAATTCCTCCGGAAGTTCCTCCAGCAATTCCTCGGGAAGTTCTTTCAGGAATTCCTCCGGAAAATCCTCCCAAGAATTTCTGCCGAAGTTCCTCCGGAAGTTCCTTCAGAAATTCCTTCGGAAATCCCTCCAGGAATTCATTCGGAAATTCCTCCAGGAATTCATTCGGAAGTTCCTCCAGGAAATCTTATAGAAGTTCCTCCGGAAGTTCCTCCAGGAATTCCTCCGGAAGATCTTTCAGGAAATCCTCCGGAAAATCCTCCAAGAATTTCTGCCGAAGTTCCTCCGAGAATTCCTCCGCAAGTTCTTTCAGGAATTCATTCGGAAATTCCTCCAGCAATTCTTTCGGAAATTCCTCCAGGAATTCATTCGGAAGTTTCTCCAGGAAATCCTATAGAAGTTCCTCCAGGAATTCATCCGGAAGTTTTTCCGGTAAACCCTATGGAAGTTCCTCCAGGAATTCCTCCATGAATTCCTCCATGAACTCCTCCGGAAGTTCTTCCATGAATTCCTCCGGAAGTTCCTTCATAAATCCCTCGGGAAGTTCCGCCATGAATTCTTCCAGAAGTTCCTCCAGGAATTCATCCAGATGTTCCCACAAGAATTTCCCTCAAAGTTCCTTCAGGAATTTCCCGGAAGTTCCTTCAGGAATTCCTTCGGAAGTTCCTCCAGGAATTCCTCCGGAAGTTCCTCCATAAATACTTTCGATAGTTCCTCCAGGAATTCGCCGGAAGTTCCTCCATGAATTCATCCGGATGTTCCTACAAGAATTTCCCTCGAAGTTCCTCCAGGAATTCCTTCGGAAGTTCCTTCAGGAATTCCTTCGGAAGTTTCTCCAGGAAGTTCCTCCTGGAAGTTCCTCCAGGAATTCCTCCGGAAGTTCCTCCAGGAATTCCTCCGGAAGTTCCTCCAGGAATTCCTCCGGAAGTTCCTCCAGGAATTCCTCCGGAAGTTCCTCCAGGAATTCCTGGAGGAACTTCCTAGAGAATTCCTGAAGGAACTTCCGAAGGAATTCCTGAAGGAACTTCCTGGAGGAACTTCGGAGAAATTCCTGGTGGAACTTCCGGAGGAATTCCTGGAGGAACTTCCGGAGGAATTCCTGGAGGAACTTCCGGAGAATTCCTGGAGGAACTTCTGAGGAATTCTGGAGGAACTTCCGAGGAATTCCTGGAGGAACTCCGGAGGAATTCCTGGAGGAACTTCGGAGGAATTCGTGGAAGAACTTGCGGAGGACTTCCTGGAGGAACCGGAGGAATTCCTGGAGGAACTTCCTGAGGAATTCCTGGAGGAACTACTTGAGGAATTCTTGAAGGAACTTCCGGAGGAATTCCTGGAGGAACTTCCGGAGGAATTTCTGGAGGAACTTCCGGAGGAATTCCTGGAGGAACTTCCGGAGGAATTCCTGGAGGAACTTCCGGAGGAATTCCTGGAGGAACTTCCGGAGGAATTCCTGGAGGAACTTCCGGAGGAATTCCTGGAGGAACTTCGGAGGAATTCCTGGAGGAACTTCCGGAGGAATTCCTGGAGGAACTTCCGGAGGGATTTCTGGAGGAACTTCCGGATGAATTCCTGGAGGAACTTCCGGAGGAATTCCTGGAGGAACTTCCGGAGGAATTCCTGGAGGAACTTCCGGAGGAATTCCTGGAGGAACTTCCGGAGTAACTTCCGGAGGAACTTCCGGAGGAATTCCTGGAGGAACTTCCGGAGGAATTCCTGGAGGAACTTCCAGAAGAATTCCTGGAGGAACTTCCGGAGGAATTCCTGGAGGAACTTCCGGAGGAATACCTGGAGGAATTTCCGGAGGAATTCCTAAAGGAACTTCTATAAGATTTCCTGGAGGATCTTCCGAATGAATTCCTGGAGGAATTTCCGAATGAATTCCTGGAGGGATTTCCGAAGGAATTTCTGAAGGAACTTCCGGAGGAACTTCGGCAAAAATTCTTGGAGGATTTTCCGGAGGATTTCCTGAAAGAACTTCCGAAGGAATTGCTGGAGGAGCTTCTGGAGGAATTCTTGGAGGAACTTCCGGAGGAATTTTAAGAGGAACTTCCGGAGGATTTCCTGGAGGAACTTCCGGAGGAATTCCTGGAGGAACTTCCGGAGGATTTCCTGGAAGAACTTCCGGAGAAATTCCTGGAGGAACTTCCGGGGAAATTCCTGGAGGAACTTCCGGAGAAATTCCTGGAGGAACTTTCGGAGGAATTCCTGGAGGAACTTCCGGAGAAATTCCTGGAGGAACTTTCGGAGGAATTCCCGGAGGAACTTCTGGTCGAATTCCTGGAGTATTTTCCGGAGAAATTCCTGAAATTTGTATCAGAGCAGTTTCAAGTGCAATCAGAATACTTTGAGCTCCTGATGTGTTTTCATGATGTTTAAGCAGTCCGCTCTCCATATTTTCACCCCTGAATCCGGCCCTGGTTGAAATTTCAGAAGGTCAATTTCAAATTCAAACAGAGTTCTTTGAAATCCTGAAGTGTTTTCATGAAGTTTGAGCAGTCGCATGCCAACTGCCCAGTTTTATTTCTATTGGTGATATGGCCTTTGCTCTCCCCAGTTGGACCCCTGAAGCCGGTCCTGGTCAAAATTTCGGAAGGACAATTTGAAGTTCGAGCAGAATTCTTTGAGCTCCTGATGTGTTTTCATGAAGTTTGAGCAGTCGCATGCCCTGTTTCATTGCAATTGGTGATATGGCCCTTGCCCTCCCCATTTTCACTCCTAAATCCGGCCCTGGTTGAAATTTCAGAAGATCAGTTTCCATTTGTGCAGATTTCTTTGAGCTCCTGATGTGTTTCCATGGTGTTTGAGCAGTCGCATGCCCAGTTTCATTGCTTTTGGTGATATGGCCCTTGCCCTCCCCATTTGGACCCCTCAAGCCGGCCCTGGTCAAAATTACAGAAGGTCAATTTCAAATTCAAACACAGTTCTTTGACCTCCTGATGTGTTTTCATGAGGTTTGAGCAGTCGCATGCCCAGTTCCATTGCAATTGGTGATATGGCCCCTGGTCACCCCCATTTAGACCCCTGAATCCGGCCCTGGTCAAAATTTCAGAAGGTCAATTTCAAATTCAAACAGAGTTCTTTGAGCACCTGATGTGTTTTCATGAAGTTTGAGCAGTCGCATGCCCTGTTTCATTGCAATTGGTGATATGGCCCCTGCCCTCCCCATTTTCACTCCTAAATCCGGCCCTGGTTGAAATTTCAGAAGATCAGTTTCCATTTGAACAGATTTCTTTGAGCTCCTGATGTGTTTCCATGGTGTTTGAGCAGTCGCATGCCCAGTTTCATTGCTTTTGGTGATATGGCCCTTGCCCTCCCCATTTGGACCCCTGAAGCCGGCCCTGGTCAAAATTACAGAAGGTCAATTTCAAATTCAAACAGAGTTCTTTGACCTCCTGATGTGTTTTCATGAAGTTTGAGCAGTCGCATGCCCAGTTTCATTGCAATTGGTGATATGGCCCTCGGTCACCCCCATTTCGACCCCTAAATCCGGCCCTGATAAGAATTTCAGAAAGTCAATTTCAATTGAAAATTAAATATTTAAAACTCCTGATTTTTAAATTTGTGCAGCCGCATGCTCATGCAAATTTCATTGTAATTGAATTTTTAGCCCATACTCTACCATTGTAACCCCTGAATGCGGCCCTGAATTCAGTCAATCCTGCCCTACTCAAATGGTGAAAACATCGGAATCGACTAAAAATCTTTACAAATATCTTTTTGGGTTGGTTTGATGGGTGATTTGATAAATTTTGGGCATGAACACGTCCAGAATATTGAAGAGATGTTTGAATTATAGAAAAAAACACCCCCGCGCACACTTATTTTTAGCAATAACTCGGACCTGAACAAATTTTTTTTTTTGAAAATGTATCAGAGCAAAAATATAGCTATTCCCATTGAGCACAAACGAAACCGCGAGGAATTCCGACGATCAGGTGCTGAATGCGAGCCATTTGAAAAAAATCCGTTCGTCCCGGGTCTTAGAGGGTTAAGTAAAACGAAGCTTACTGTCGAGAAGTTTCCATAGTCTTCGATCGGTGCAACCCTCTTAAGCGCTGTGTGACTCAGACAATATGTCGTAGGTTACAGAAAATCGGCAACGAGTGAATGTTATCCCAAGCAACCAGAAGTTCGGATAAGAAGGGCTATTTTGGCTTAATCAGCTCTCATTTTAAGTAATTTTTTGTATGGTGGGAGCGTAAAAGTGAACTTTAAAGTTCCGTTAAGGATGCTTGGAACTTGATGTGAACCATTGTGAACCAATTAGTTCGGTTAAGAGTAAATTTAAGTAAAATCTGAACTTCTGGTTGCTTGGGATGGCTTTTCACTTTGTCGAGTTCATCTGCATACCATTGATCTTACACCAGTTTGAAACATATTCAAACTCAGTTTGCAAAGAACAGCAGTCTACAAGCAATTTTATGGCACGGTAAATGTTCAGATCGTCCGCAACATTTTTCCGGAGTCCAGGTTATTACATAGATCCAAGGAATGTAAAATAACAACATTGCCAATGACAACAACATTATCCTCTCTTGTAAATGTTGGGACAAACTCAATTCGCAATAAGCGTTTGTCCCAAACTGCAACAGAATAGGACAATGATCGCCTGCCACGCATTTTGAGAAGTAGTCGGTTTCCGATGATGTTTTTGATTAAATTAGTATCAGTTATCATAGATTAGACATAAACTTAACCGTCTATTGACATGATTTGCGTTTTACTTCTGAAATATACAAGTTATCGCAGTTTGAAAAGTTCACAACAATTACCTCTCCATGTTTGTTGCAAATAAAATGGAACGCAACAATGTCTTTATCCTCTGAAGATGAGGACAAAGAGTTATCGCTATTCTCTTTTGTCGCTTGTTTTTTGCATTTTTCAGCGACAATTACATTCCTTGCATAGATCATAAACAAAAAAGAATAATGATGAGCGGCCCTAGGTGACTGCCCTGTGGTACTCCAGAAGGAATGTCATAGGGTTCGGACTTGGCGCCATGTAGGTACTTTGACGAAAGCCTTACGAGCCGATAAGTACGATTTTAACCACCAAATGATCCAAGTAAGTAAGCCAAGTTGTTCAAGTTTTTGTACGCTAGTGCACGAGGCATCCTGTCAAACGCTTTTGAATATTAAAAAAAATAACATCGACCTGGCTACGGTTCTCCATTAGGTTGAATGTCGCCGAGCGCTTTTCATGAACCCATGTTATTGTTCGGAAATGATGAACTGAACACGCCGTGCAGAAGTCTCTCAAAAACTTTAGCAAAACATTTCATGATGGATATCTGACGGTAGTTTGTTTCCGGATTTGTACACGGGAACGATTGAAGCAAGCTTCCAAATATCCGGAAAGAGACAATCGCTTATAGTCTTATAGATCTCGATTTAATATTGATGCAACGGGCAATGCCAATGATGAAGCATATTGTTTGATAAAGGTGGGCGGAAAGCGATCTGGTCCCGGTCCTTTTGATGTGTCGACAGACCTGAGACTTGGACGGAATACGACGGGAGACTTTCAATGTAGTTTTAACCCATCACTTTTTCCTCTTTTGTGAATATTGTTGTTTTCTCGCAGAGGCGCCTCGTCTATACGTTCTACCTGTTCATGGAACAGGTAACCATTTTTAGTTCAGAAGTAGGAAATTAATTTTTTGGCAATAAATAATTAGGGCAAATAATTTACACAGTAATTTTTTTTAAACAAAGTTCCACGTAATATTTCCAATGATGGTTTAACATCTAACAAAACAAAATATTGCGTAGGCAGATCAAATCAACGCCACATGCTTGGCGTACAGTCTAATAACAGCTAAATATGTGTTTCTCTGACATTCCACATCACAGAAAGCTTTTGCAAGTCGTACGATTCATAATAAAGAACCAACAGCAGCGCTGCCAGAAGTCAAATTTAAAGTTTTGAGCCATGACAAATGTTTTGAAATAATTTCCTCCTATTGGTATGCTCACTCGTTCTCCGCGCGCAGAGAACCAGCGTGAGCGTTGCCAGCTTTTTCCGTTTCCTCACACCATCCTCTTTCGCATGCAAAGCAAGCACGTTTAGGCCCGATGCCCACGTAGCGTCTTTTCAGCGCTGCGTGCACACGGCGTTAAAAGGACGCATGTGTGCATTGGGAAAAAGCGGTAACGCAGCATCGCCGCACCGCTGCACACCTGCGTTTTTTAAACGCCACGTGCACGCAGCGTTGAAAAATCGCTACGTGGGCATCGACCCTTAGATGCAAGTGCTGCTATGCTGCGCAGAAGTCCAACCCGTTCGACGCGCTGCGAGAACAATCAACGACGCGACGTACCTTCGGTTAGACTCGGTCGGAGTGTCGGGATGTGCTTTGCCGAAAGGCGCACCGCGTACGCTTTCGTTCATACTCCGAACATTGGGAAAAGTTAGTTTTTATTTTTTTTCGTGATGAATATCCAAAGCATCAAGAACAATAATAAATTAAAGTTTTAGTTTCCATAAGAGACATCAAATAATACTGTTTCAACAAATACTCAAATTCAATCAACATAGTGAAAAAGTTTCACTAAATTTGAAAAATTTAATAACTGGAAAACATTTCAGCTTCTAAATGTGACTCATTGGTCGTCACAATCGGGGGTCGCATCAAACAATTATACTAATAATGACTAATAACATTTCTTTCATAGCAACAAAATTTTTTTTTATTCCTGTCTTTATTTATTCAGGCACTCTGTGTTACTTAACCGCTACTGTGCTGAGATCTACTGTGATATTCTGCTGTACAGAATCCAGTTTATTTTTAGATTTCCACTACTCATTATCGTGTCGTTGCCAGTGCATCTCATCATGTGTCCATTGTGTCCGTTTGTCCATGTCGTGTATCCAATGATCGTTGTATTGTTCGATTGCCATTTATCCGGGTAACGTTGGAGCAGTGTTGCCACATGTACAGATTTATCTTGAAAGGTACAGATTTTTTGGCAAATTTTGGTACAGATTCTGTACGGTACAGATTACAGATTTTCTCCAATAAGTACAGATTGGTACAGATTTTTTTACAAACCAAGCCTTGGAAAAAAATATTTCATTGCATTTTTCTTCAAATAGTTGCTTCTGCTATAAAAAATATTCAATTAATGGAAATCAAATCGAAGAGTTCGTATTATATTTTGTTTTACAGTTTCAATAGTATCGTGACAACGTATTTCATACTACAGTCATATATATTTTATTTTTTCCTAGATTATATTCACATATAAACACTACTGAAACAAGAAGGATTTTTTGAAAAACGGATAATCCTCTCGATAGTTAATTCGTGATTAAAGAAATGTCAACTCATCGTTATTAATTCAGACGAACATCCTAATCCAAATTTGTTAATATTTAAATTCTAACAACATTTCAGTATTGATTATTGGAAGGCTCGATTATCCGTAAAAAATGCTTGACTATATCGCTTGTATTATTACATTTACAAAACAAACATTCCAGATTCTTAAATCTACATTTATATTTGATTGTATATGAGAGGATGACAATCAGAAACAGATGGAAATTAACATGTTTTATTTATAAAATTTGTTTGGCAATTTATTTTTTAAATTTCCGGATAATTGTGTCCGACTTACATAATAATTTACTCTTTCAAACACTAGCAAATTTTTTTAGAGGTATTTGCTCCAGAAAATTATTTTATTATTATTATTATTATTGTTGTCTTTATTAAAGAGACTTGCAGCCCTCGGCTGGTTCATCTCTGAAAAAATATTCCAAATAAGATATTAAACAAATTGTATACACTTTTAGATGTTGTGAAAAAAAAACTTGGAGATACTTTTCAAAAGTTAACCAAAATTTTTTCATCTACGCTCTCAAAGAAAATCACCCAAATTAAAAAAAAACTTTTTTCAATAATAAATTGGGTTGCATTGCATTTGTCCTATGGTTTTTAGATATTTACTCACAAATTTTTCATACTGCCTGGTACAGATTATGGTACAGATTTTTGAAGATTTCGGTACAGATGAAAAAGATTTTTAAGCACATGGTACAGATAAAAATGTGGCAACACTGCGTTGGAGAAATGCCTCCGAGAAGAACAAGTTGTCAGTCGTCATCAGGCAGCCGTGACGGTAAGGCGCGTCTCCCAAACGCCACCGTATGGGCTGTGGATCCGGCGATTGACGAGGGTTTGGTGGAGGGGCTGGGAATCGAACCTATGACCATCCGCTTGTAAGGCGAACGTGTAGCCAACTACGCTACGGGACCCCCCTTGTAGCAACAAAATAGGTGAGAGTTTAAATATTAGCGGCGATGGGTCCTATGTACCCCGAATGGTGGAAAGAGTCGGCTCTTTGAAAGATCCCTTTTCTGAGCAATATCGCCAACCGTTACCAAGTTAGATTTCGGACGAAATTTAAAGTGTATCTTAATTTAAAACATTTTTGTAACAAAAGAGATTGATAAGCTATTTATTGTTTTGTAAATCCTTTCTATTTTTTTTTCTAATATTTGGATAAGTTGTACAAGAGAAGGATGCAGTATTAGATGAAATGCACAAATTTCATTCGAAACCACTCAGCTTAATGCATATTTTTTTAGCAGGATGGTAGAACAGGTGTGCCAAAAGTCCACGAGACGCCCCTGGTTTTCTGATGCATTATTTAAGAGTGACAGCTGGAGAGAATGGTTGAAACAAATAGATACGAGATTTGAATCAACTATCGCTTATGGTTGATTCAACCATATTTGTGGTTGTGTCCACAATGAATATTAGTATTCATAAATCAATGCAAAACATTGTTAATTTGAAGCAAAATCCGGTTGATTCGACCACATTTTTGTCTCCGTGTACTGCAATGCATTCAAATTGATGCAAATAAATGTGAAATGTTAAAAATAAATGAATCTACCCCCTAAAGTGCAATGTTGACCTTTTTTTACATTTTTTTTTAAATCTTTATTAAGGGTTTTTTTAATCTACAGATTTAAGTTCAGGACAAGAACAAGGCATAGGTATCCATTAGCTTCATCGTCGAAATGCCCAACTAGATTCGGTAGATAATAATCTCCGATAACGTCGCAGGAATCGGCATGATTCAGTATCTGGCTAATATAATCCGCGTCTTTCGTGCAGATATCAGGGCAACTGTTTGAGCGAATGTAGATGCAGATTACGTAAAGCGAGAATTTGGGCAGAATAATGCGAACAGCGGCTTGTTCTAGGATCCTAGGTTCTAGGCAATCACAATCGACGAGGTTCCCCGAAACACAATTCCGATTTGTACGCCGCCACCTCTACGGAGATTACGATTACATTACTGGCAAATTCAGAGGAAGCGTGGAGCCATGTTTCTGTCAGAACGACTATGTCAAGATCGCAATCGAGTAACGGTTTTGTTCTTAAACCCCGAACGTTCTAGTAGTATACTCTCAGTGGAAAAGAAGCGGGTCGATTCGGTTCCATTGAGGACACTGCAACCGGGCTTAAAGTGTCTGAGACAATCGCAGAGAACGGAAGGACTTGAATGGAATTCGTGATGGCTCGGCTTCCAAAAATGTCGGACACTGGAGCTAGTTTCAACAAATTCCTGAAATTCAATTTCCGGAGGCCAAACTGATGGATCCAGTGCTTTTGATTTCCATTCTTGACTGACACCAACCTTGGAGAAGCTAAACGATAACGTCGATAATGCCGCCCTTTTAACATGAGCGGCTTGACTTGCAAACATTGCTTGGTTAGATCGACAATGTCATCTTCGGTCCTCCAAACACACAAATCATTACAATTTTATATTTCGGTTATCCGTACACGCCATTGCGGTCCCCAAAACACGCAAAATCATTTAATCTTTACTTGACGGTCCTCAAACCACGCAAATCATTACAATTTTATTTGGCGGTCTTCCAAATACGCCATTGCGGTCATCAAAACCCACAAAATCATTCCATCTTTACTTGGCGGTCCACCAAACACGCCATTGCGGTCCTCAAAACACGCAAAACAAATAAAATTCTTTCGCAATCTGTTCTTCCTTGAAGTACATCGGTTACCACAGAGGCTCCGCCCACATCCCGGCGGATACGTAATGGCTCCAAGGCAATCAAACGACAGCGATCCTCGTAGCTAGGAAGATGCACCTTGGAGAGCATGGCAATCAGTAACCGAGGAGATATGATAGGAGATAACTTTCGGCTAAATGACTTTCAGCCAAACGGCCCTTCCTCAAACTATTCTGGTAGAAATCAGCGCGAATCCGGCCGGGCGCGTTGTCGCGATAGTTTCTGATCGTCGTTAAAGTGCCACATTCGAGCGAGGGACGATCAATATCGCTAAATCATGGCGACCGCAGTTTTCTTTTTCATTCTGTCTAACCTCTTTTTCTCGAAACTGCTCACTCATTCGGCAAGCCGAACCAACTCGGCAGCACCGTATCGGAAAGCGGAATGCTCTACCGTGGGACATTAGTGGAAGTGGCAATGGCGAAGGGAGGCGAGAGTTAATTAATCAGATGAATTTCGGACGAACGTGCGGACAAAAGCGTCACGGCTCCAAACTTCGCTCACCGAGAGGAACAATGGCATGACGGGGCGGCACTTGAAGCGGCACAAAAAAACTGACGAAAGAAGCGCCGCCGACACAGTGATTAAATCGCGTAGAATTTCAATTTTTCAGACACTTGATGATGATTCAATTATCGACGAGGGAACGATCGCGAGATAGTTCTTGCGCGGAACGAATGATAATTTATTCGTGAGAAAACTGTCGAAGAAATTTGTATTGTGGATTGATAAGAACTACAGCTGTTCCCGGAATCGAATGGCATGCTCTCGAACATGACCCTCGTCTAAAGTTACTCGTGCAAGGTTCCACTGCCAAAAACAATAATCGCAGATCACCCTCGTGCATTTTATGACTTACAAAAAATTGACTCATTTCTGCCAGCTTGATTGTTTGTTGCCGTGCAAGTCATATGGCAGTCGATGAGGAACCACCGAAAAGCGAGAAGTTAAAATCTTTCCGACTGGCGCGTCCTCAATCATCTCATCAGTTCATAAAAAAAGACGAACAAACGTCAATCATAACAATTCTGGTCTTGTCGGCCGAGAAGAAAAGAGGTTTTAATTGCCCAAAAGAATCGGATCCGACTCCCACCAAAACTTTAAAGATGCTCCATTCGATGTAAGCGGCACTGGATGGGAAATGTCAATGCATGACAGTAGCTGTAAACGCACGACATCCCATCCTCGGAATGGAACTATGCCAAGAGCAATTATTCGCCCCAAGATGTGTAGAAAATCAAACTTTTTCCCACAGTAATTCATCTCTCGTTAGGTGTGAGTTTGCTTGAATTCATTTTGCTTAATAAAATTATCCCGAGCTCGATCTTTATATGTTGACAGAAATGGTATGTGACTGAACAAGTCCTTTCTTTAAGTAGGAAGAGGCTTTAAGTTGAATGTAGGTTACGAATCTTTTTAACAATCTTTATTCTCCAGATCCAAGCAGAGTGGTAAGGGCAACATCATATGAAACAAGCGCACAATCTAATGTTTTCGGATAAACTGGTACACTGAATTCTTCATAATTTTCCAGGTTGTTCATTTGATCTAACTCTGATTATTATTTGATGTCCGAGTAGTTTGAAATAGACCAACATTGTACGTAATCCCCAGATCGTGGACATCATGAAGACATTGAAATATTTGATTGTTCATAGTGTACTCAAAATAATTCGGATTCTTGTTGCGACACACGACATACTGTAAAATAATCGCTTCCGCCAAAAACCGAAATGATTCGATATTTATTTAATATTCTTTGTCCGAAAAGGATTCCACATCTCATGCTCTCCGGAGTCCATCTATGCAGGAAGTGTGAGTCAAACCGCCTGCTCAGCGAGTAAAAGCATTTGGCACTAAAGTAGTGTGCCGCCACACTGACTGTGCCACTCTGCGGTTACCGCCAAAAAGAAGATTTACGCGAAATCAAGCCGTGCACCACAAACGAAACAGTACGACGTGTGGGGGTGGAAGTGCGCGGAAAGTGCTTTTAAACATAAATTTGAAACCTCAAGACAACATAATTACATAGCTCGCTTAATATAGGTTTAAGTAATAGAACCAACCCCACCCCACCACACTCGTGGCATCGTATCGGCCGACGGACACCGCCGCTCCGCAGGAAGGAGCAGCCAAATAATACAAAAATGAACTGCAGAAAACGGACCGCGCGCAAGATTGGAAAATTTAAAAGCCTCCGCTGCGGCGCTGCCGCGCTTACCGAATCGATTGGACCTTGAGCGGCCGCGCTCGCACGGTGGACAGAGCGGGAGGACAGGCGAAATAAAGTGACCGCTTCTAGAAGGGAGGGGCAAACATTTTAATACATCTTAAAACAAATAAAACATATGCGTGAAATCGACCACCGAGCGCCGGGGCAACGCTACGAATAGTCATCGTCGTCTTGTTTCTTGGTCTCAGCCCAGCAGCAGCGGTTCGATATAGGGAAACGAGTAAAGTAGAAGCCCATTAGCGGCGATGCGGTTTCAAGCAGCCAGCGAGGTGGCGTCATCCGTTCCAGCAGCGGCGATTTTGTGGCCACACGGCAGCACTACACGGAGTTCAACCGCATCGCATCGGTCGATCGATCGAGGGGAAAGTTCGTTTGGAAACAAATGAAAACATTAAGACATGGCGGCGGTGCGGTGGTGGAACGACGATGATGGCGAGAACCCGAAAGGTGCACTCAATTGGAACAGTTGGACGACCGATCTCCGGCGCTGAACCGTGACGGAGGACTTCTTGTTCTTGCTGCGAAGGCGAAGGCCTCTTCAGCCAACTGTCGCCTGCTGATGGCCTACAGCAGGGTTTTCACCATCAGCTCAATCGAAAGGAAAGTGTGGTGCGACAGTTGTCCTGGCTGCGTGACTCTGCTGCCGGGGTGTTAGGACTAAGTGAAAAGTGGGTCATTTCAGGGTTCGTTGACTTGGAAGGATGTGTGTGGTTTGGGCGGTTTGTCACGTGTAGCCTGGAGGGGTTTTTCGGTGTTCAAAAACCGCATGATGAAGACTCAAATTGTTTATTGTTTGTATTATTTGTTAAGAACAAATATAAATAATGCTGGAACGCAGTATATAAGAAAATTTCTTAAAATTCTATCGAATCTTTGAAATGGTTCGCAAAGGTGGCAAAGGGGTAAATTTTGTCCCCAGCATTGGTTCACACAAAATTATGAAAATGTATATGAGCAAATGTCTACGAAGGTGAAGGGAAGTATTTATGAAACTGTCTAAAACTATGACACCTGTCCACGTGGTATATGGACAGCCCATTATCCTTGAAATTCCGAAAGAATTTCCCGAAAGAAATAGGATGATCATCCCGTGAAAATTCAGATGACTTTTCATTGTAAAATCACATGAATTTCCCGGTGAATAGTCAGATGATTTTTTTAATGGAAATTCGGATTAATATGCCATGGAAATTCTGATGGAAATTTAAATGAGTTTTCGCTTCCATTTGATGAAATTATGCCGGAATTTTTAGCCATCTTTAATTTTAGCATGGGAGAGCCAGTGAATTGAGGGACAATCACGACAGAGTCCAAAAATGGCTACCACAATGGACGTTTTGGCTCTCACCTCGCGTTTTTCCTCGCACAAATGCCATTTCATAGGAGATTAGCACATCTGCAATCCCCTTTTTTTGTATTCTGCAAATGAGCAAACATGAAAAACTACTTTTCGCTGTTGTCTGTCGTTTTCTTTCAAAGTTATGTGCTCCTAAAAGCGCTATGTTGTTTTGAAATTGGATTCCGATGCGGTTCACCTTAATTGCGTTTTGCACTGAAAATGAATTTTTCACTCCTGTCTTCTTGTCTTCCGTAATTGGAACACATGTCAATGATTGCTAGTCCGTGATAGGTCATAGCTGATGTAAATTGCACTACGATCCAAGTGAATAGAGGTTAGGTTTTAACAAGTTTTACTACCTATTCTCGAAGTACACGTTTCAGCAACTCGCAAATCTAGTTAGATTATTAACGGCGCCGACCAAGTCTTCACAGTCAGTTAGTGTGTAGTTATTGTAGCTCCTAGAGACCGAGAATATCGTCTGCATCCTCACAATATCACGGAAAGGAGGTTTTGTTTATTGGGCAGGGCAGATACACTGAAGCATAGATCGAAGATTCACCAAGGAAAGTGATATATAGTCCATGCCACATTGTTTTTAATAGGGACGAGCCTGGAATTAAACCCACGACCTCCTGCTTGTAAGGCAGACGCGTTAATCACTAGCTCACCGAGCTCGTCAATGGAGCGTTGGTCAATAAAATATATGATGAAAGGATATGTATTGAAATATATTCATAAATTAACTTACGAACCGGCCAGCGCAGAGTTTGCAAATATTTCGTGTCTTATATAAAACGCGTCCAATTCTGCACTACACACGGCACAAACCCGTTTTTCTCAACTATTCCGCGTCCTTATACGACCACGTCAAATTGGGAACACTCTGATGAACTTCTGCAGCGAATTTACGATGAAAACTAGGATGAATATTCGATGCGAAATGGGTTTAATTTTCGCGGATAAATTTGTGATGGAAATCCATATGAGTTTTCCATGAAAATCGAATGAATTTCTGAAGCAAATTGTGATAAATTTTGGCTGAATTTCCGATGGAAAATCAGATGAACTTCTGATGTAAATTAAGATGAATTTCCGATTGGAATTTAGATTAAATTCCAATGCAAATTTAAATTATTTTCCACTAGAATTTTGGGTGAATTTTCGATGAAAATATGGATGAATTTCCGAAAGAAATTCAGATGAAGTTCAGCTGGAATTTTGAGTGAATTTTCAATGAAAATTCATATAAATTTCCGACGAAAATTCGGATGAATGTCTGACATGAAATCGGATGAATTTCCGATGGAGATTCGGATATATTTTCGATGGATATTCGAATGAAATTACGATGGAATTTTGAATGAACTTCCGCTGAATTTTTTGATGAATTTTCGAAGAAAATTCGGATAAATTTCCGATGGAAATTCGCATTAAAATTCCGATTATAGTTCGAATGAATTTCCGATTTAATTTAGGATGAATTTCCGATGAAAATTTTGATGAATTTTCTATAGAAATTAGGATGAATTTCCGATAGAAATTCAAATGATTTTCTGCTGAAAATTCGGCTAAACATTCGATGAAAATTAGGATGAATTTCTGCTGAAAAATCGGATGAATTACCGATAGAATTTAGGATGAATTTTCAGTCGAAATGTTAATGAATTTTCGATAAAAATCCGGATGAGGTACTGATGAAGTTTTAGATAAATTTCCGCTGATAAGCATTCGATGGAAATTCGGGTAAATGTCCGATGGAAAATCGAATGAGATTCTGATGGAATTTCGAATGCATTTTCGATGGAAATTGGAATAAATATCCGATGGAAGTTTAGATGAATTTACGATCGAAATTCGGATAAATTTCCGAACGGAATTCAGATAAATTTTCGAACAAAATTCGTATGAGTTTTCGATGGAAACTAGGATGCTTTTCTGGGGCAGGAAAAACGTTTTTTTTTTCACGCTTGACAGATTTTCTCTCTATTTTCAGGGTAAAAAATTTCAAACTAGAAAAAAAAGAAAATTACGATGTTTTTCAAGTTGTTTGGAATAGACGGCCAAAATACTGACGCTTAAACCGGAAAGAGTCTCTCCCCGACATGTCACTACAATTTGAGAAAATCAAATATGTTGTCCAGCGAATCCAGCGATGCCGGATTTGAGTTGGAAGCTTTAAAGGTAACCAATTGTGAAGGACTCGTTCGGTAAGTTATTTTATTATTTCTCACATGAAGACCCATACTTACATGAGCTGTTGTGATAATATGTGGCAGCCAGTTTGGTTCAGATAATTGAACATTAGGATCGTTCAATTTTATAGAAGGTTTGAGGGTTCTAGCTTCCGTATGTCTTCTGTTCTGGCATTTTTTACGGTTTGGCAGTGTTTCGTTCAAATTGGTGAAGAATTGTAGCGAATTGTGTTTGTATGGGAGGGATTTAGGTTTTATGTGGACCTTCAATCTTCATACGATTGCCGGATCGTTTTGGGTTCGGTTGTGCACGCAGTCCTAGCTACCGTGTCTATGGGCAGAGCATGCGGATGACTCATTACTTTTGAGTTGATTTAGCGATGTAATTGGAATTGTTTATATGAGATAAACAGATAATTTTGTGCAATAAGCGTCAACTAATTTACTATCAGAAACAACGCACAATGAGATAGTTGTCCGGTAGTCTTATTTGTATAAATGCTGGAGATGAGTGTTAGGTATGTATACTATAATTCATCATGAATGGGTACTTCGGGATTGGGGGCTCACGGTAGTTTTGTGTTTTTTTATAGTTTGCCTTTGCGTCACCCTTACACGCTAACATGGACCTACCCAGAATTATGTCAAAGTGACCCAAATTCAGCAAAACCGTGGTTACACTAATTTGGGTTTGGGTTCCTAAACTCAAATCTGGGTAACAGTATAAGCGAAAAAATCTGGGTATCCGGTACCCAGCTCTTTCCGCTCCAAAATATTGTTAATGTATAAAAAATGTTAAAAAATACAGTTTTTTTTTAATTCATTTATTTGAGGCTCATTTGTTTTATATAAAACTCTACGGAGCCGAGAAACATATTAAATAACAAAGTTATCATAATTACAATACATTTTTTCGCGCTTTTTTGCGAGCCGCGTATTTTGCTTGTTCTCTCAGATCCTCCTCTTTCTTCTTCCGTTGTTCCTCCGCATATTCCCGCAACATTTTCTCTTTTTTCTCGGTGTAATTAAGAATTCCTTTGCGCTCGTATCACAACTGATCCGTTTTATTTTTAAATACTATTTTCGTTGGATCCTGTTCTTTTTCCAGTTCTTCTTCTTCTTCTATTTCTTCTTCTTCTATTTCTTCTTCTTCTATTTCTTCTTCTTCTATTTCTTCTTCTTCTCCCACATATTGCTGCATCGCTTCATCCAGAATTTCGATCGTTCCTTCCTCAATGTCTTCCTCATCAATACCTTCTCCATTGTTCTGGCATTCGTTTACTATTTCGGCAAACGTGATTGCCGATTTCTTGGTCATCCGTTTATTTCGCAAAGGACATGCATCCGTGTACAAGTGATCGAGGCCCAAATCCACGGGAAATTTTTCTCGCACTGAATACTCCACTGTACCGTATTGTCCGAGTACCGAAGATAGATTCTCATCCGGTATTTCTGGTGGAAGATCAAACACCCTAACCGAAGATAGATTCTCATCCGGTATTTCTGGTGGAAGATCAAACACCCTAACATACCGTATGTTACTTCCCGCAACAATCATTCGGACTTCCACAGTCTTTCCGCTCGAATAACAAAACTTCCGTGGTTCGCGATTCTTACGTAACGCGTCCTGCATGGCATCCGTCGAGGTGAATTTCACGCACAAAGATCTGTCTTCAGACGTTTTGTACACAGTGTCCATTAGCTTTACATCAGTGTCCAACTGTTTTACAAAACCCGCTATCTCAGCCCATGTCGGACGGGGAGCGGAGAGCGGAAATCGGAATTGCACTGTATTCGCAAGCATCATGCGAACAACGAACGAACTGGCTGAAACTGAGCACACAAAAGGCAAAAAACTTCTGTTCGGTACCTACCGTACCTATAATCACGCGTAGAGAACTTTTCGCTCGTCCGACTACAACGACGGCAAAATGCAAACTGAAAAAAAAAATAAATAAATAAAAAAAAATAAAAATACAGTTTTCTCCAACGTATATCATTTGCCAGCTGTGCCGACAATGCTCCGCCATGATAAATTTAACCATTCTTACCTTATTTTTGCTGCATACAACGAAAAATTCCAACATTTTCTTCGGAATGCGTCGTCGGTGCCATGTTGCTGTATCCGAAAATGTTTATGTCCCCATTTACCCAGATTTCGGGTTCGTCTGACTCATATCCATTTTGTTGACATACCCAGATTTTGACAACTGCTAATATCAAAAAAATCCGGGTAGCATCGACCCGACCGCTGGGTTGTTTCAGATTAGCGTGTAGATCGTAACCAAAATATCAAAAGGATTAGGTTTCACACCAAAAATGCAAAATTGACCCGAATAAGCAATTTCTATCTCCCGGAATCAAAAGTAACTAGTACAGGTTTCCAGATGAATCCGTTGTAATAATAATTCATATTTTTGAATAGAAATCAACTAGTTCAGAATAGGCATAGACAATAGCTTTCCGTGAATTCCGATTGATTGTTTGAGATCGAGTTGAGAAAATGACTAAAGAGTACCTAAAACATCGCCGCATTTAGCCAAAACACTAATAAATAATCACTCAACGCGAACGAATGATTGTTTGAAATCACTTTGGAAACACATAGATGTAATTCATAATCATCGTAGGTGGTCAACCCAAAGTACAAATAAACAAGTCTATCGCTAAGATATTAATTATTTTTCCTCGCGTTAGATAAATTAACAATAGCTCTACCGGAGCGATTGATTGTCTGCCTTTACGTTGGGTGAACAAGAACACAACAAAATACGTCGTGACTGATTTATACTTTGTTCTTGCGTTAACATTAACATGCTAGTTACTTGGATTACATCACTTACCAAGGTGAATCCTGATCTAAGTAATGACACTTCCTCTCCCTACTTACAATACTCTTTCCCGTAACAACCGTAGAGATGCAGACGATTCGTCGGTCTCTAAAACAACGGTTGTTGCACTAACATTCCTAGATGATCGTAAGGACGTGGCCGGCGCCGTTATTGACCCATTAAAAGTTGAGCTTTCGGAACGTGCACATTGAGGATGAAGTGCTAATCCCAAGTCCCATCTGTTGGTTCCCTGTGCAATTCCGCTAGTTCGGGTCAATCACGGAGTGGCAACTACGAATTGTACGGTCATCTCATGCTCATGCTCATGAAATTAGGATGCTTTTCTGGTGAAAATTCAATTGATTTTTTCGCTGAAAATTCGGCTGAACCAATTGATTGAGCGTAGGCCATGATTTACAACACGTTTGCAAAGCAACCAGTTTTTCCCTAGCTACGGACGACACGTAAGGATCGTAGTGTGCTCTGTTACAAGACGGACATGAAAATTTCCGTCAAATTTTAGTTTTGTTGATAAAATGGCAGTATACTAGAAAATGAAAGGAAAAAAAAGTTTTCATTCAAATTCAGTACGGGAATCGGATAAAAAAGTTCAAATTGCTACTTAATGGTGGCTTGCTTGATGTTTGGGCATCATTGTGTTGCTGACTCTGATGGTTCTTGTTACCCCGCATTCGATGAAGGATCTGATGGAGGAATGTAAAGTTTCCGTTCCTATGAATGAAGAGCTGAAGGGGTGAAAAGACTACCCACTGTTTGCTGGAGTGCGGTGGCAAAGTGTTGGACGAGGAAAGCGGAATCAAGTTAGGTGTTACCATCACATCGTTGTAAAGCTTTGTGGTCAGCGAAGAATAGGTGAAATGCTTGACCGACGCTGCTCATGAGGGAGAGGAACAGGATGGCGTTTTAATTGCACCACCAGGCGGTACATCTACGGTGCTCAACAAAGATGCGAAGCCAAAGCAGTCGCTAAACGGAAGCCATCCAGCGATGAGTCTAACGGGACTTCGGTGAGCTCTTTCCAATTTATTTCATGTTTGCTCGTTTCACATTTATATGTACTTAAAACTCGCTATTTCCCAACTGATATTAGTGAGATGCAGACATTATATTCAATTTAATATATGTTCTTATGGCTATTGTAGCCTCTTTGTTGGTATGCTTTTTCTTGTTTCAGAGAGCGCGCTTAAACCTAGGCTTGTATAGGCCAGGGCACTAGACTAAAAACTGTGCCCATTCCAGGATGTGGAGGACTTATGGAGTGTACATTAATCCTCTTAGCTAAGTCACTCCCAACGAATCGTCAAACATAACCGAATGCTATAAACGGAGCGGTTGGTACGAGATGTCCCCGTTCTATGACTTAAATGTGAAATCAAGTTTCCAGGATTCTTCCAAGTGATGGCTGTGTAAGTGTAGACTAGACTAGATTAGCTACGGACGACACGTAAGTACTATTTTGTCTCCGATAAATACCTAACGTATTCGGCTGGTCCGTTTCCGATGCCACACAGGAATGACACTTTCTGGACTGTTTTGGTTGAAGGGAAAAAATATTTCGTATCGTCAATGAACACACAACCACTGTCATTGTCTACGGCCGATCTGGACAAGAAGAATGCCGACGAGCAGAACGTTCTAGCTTTCGATGACATCCATCTTGGCGGGGAGAACTTCATCCAGAAATGCAAGCGCAGCCATAAGAAGGACCTATCGACGCCCTGTGTCGTATCCATATAGAATGCGAACACGGAAATCATACTCTCTTGTAATCGACCCAGGCCAGCATTGAAATCGATTCATCAACCTCTACACCCGTGCCCGTTTCGAAGAACTTAACGCCGAAGATCGCCAGCGATCAGCAGTCGCATGTAATCGTAAAAACTGATTGATGTTGATTTGTTTGTTTTTAATAATTTGCCCAACAAAATATGTATTTAATCAAACTTATTTTGTTTTCTAAACCTCATGATTTCTCAGAATAACGAATATCGTTGAACCGAAATAAGAAATTTATTGGAATACAGCATCCGTTCGCTAACTGGGCTAAAACACCAGCCCAGTTAACGAACGCCGCTTTTTAACTGGGTTGACGAAGGAATTCGCGATGCATTGTTGTGATCATGTTTTATGGAACGTACACACGGTCAAGCAGTTTGACTAACATTGACTCCACCTCTCGTTTATTTAAACATCCATCAAATTTTACCAACATCGGCACCTGAGAGAGAGAAGACAGCTCGCTTTATTTACATTCATCCTAATGTCACCGCGATCCAGTCACTGCGAACCGAGAAAGTAAACACTGCGATGCAACTTAAAATGGTCGTAACCAAAATTATTTATTTGGCAATTTATGTTCGCAACTTTTCTTATATCTGCTACAGTGAATTGAACCCGTAATTATCCATGTGAATTAGAAATACTACAATAAGAGATCGGCGAAGACGCCATCTTGTTTCCAATCGAACCGTCAAAAGCGGTTCCAGTTCGACTTGTTTACTTTTTGCATCCATAAGAAGCAAGCAAAAAGTTCAAGTGATGCCAGTATTATTTTCACTATTTCATGCATTTTCATACGTTGCCATTTCGACAGTTTTTCACTCCGCTGGTCTCTGGTTATAGGGTGGCTAATGTGAATGATCCCGTATTATGAGAAATTGGTTTTGTTCTACGTTAGGAAGTTCATAATCATTAAAATCAGCTAATTCAAACAAGTTTTTATTGAAGTGAAAAATGTTGCTTCCGACGTTATAAAATGTTACTTCGATTTGTCGAGTTTCAACGGTTTCCACACAAATAAAGAAGAAGAAGACATAGTAAATAAACGATCTGTCAGTGAGCTGGCTTCTCTCTCTCAGATCGGCACGAACAATCAATTTATTCGACCAACAATATCACACACGAACGACCGAAGCGCCAACTTGAGCACCAACCATCAAAAAATATATGGGGGTTTGTGCAACTTCACTACAAAAGCTCAAACATGTTCGGCGAACCTTGACTCCACCCCCGACAACTCAAACCAAAATCAAAACATTTTATTTTTTTCCAACCGAGACGCCAACTGTCAAATGATTGTTCGAACAACTTCACACACGTTCAAACAAAGCAGCAACCGAAGCGTTTTCTTGGGGGCGGAGTCAATGTTCGTCGAACTGTTTGACTGGTGTGTACGTTGCTTTACATGAATCTTAAAGAATATACCATTCAGAGTCCCCTCGTCACCGAGTCTTTGTTGTTTGTTTTTTGACGGATAACTGCTTTTTAACTGGGCTTTGGCTTGGCCCAGTTAAAAAACAGTCCAGTTAAAACGCGCCCAGTTAGCAAACTGTTGCTGTAGTTCTGAGTTCAAACTTTCAACTCAAAACTGGTTTCTCCACACACTATTAATTAGATGAATCGGACCGTCTTCTTCTTCTTCTTCTTATTGGCATTACATCCCCATACTGGCCGCAGAGCCGCCTCAAAATCGATATTCGCCATCGATATTGATATTGAACTTTCAATGCAAATTCGGATGAATTTGTGATTGAAATCCAAATTAGATGAATTTCCGATCGAAATTCGGATGAATTTTTGATAAAAATTCGGTTCAATTTCCGAATTAAATTCGAATGAATTTCCGAATAAAATTTGTATGAATTTTTAATAGAATTTTGGACAAATTTCTGATTGAAATCCAGATGAATTTTCGATCGAGATTTGCATGAATTTTCAATGATAATTCAGAAGAATTTCGGATAGAAAATCAGAAAAATTTACGAGTTTAATTCAAAAGAATTCCCGATGGAAATTTGCGTGAATTTTCGAATTAAATTCGGATTAATTTTTGATGAAAATCATATGAATTTTCGATTAAAATTCGGCTGAACATTTGATGAAAATTTCGATGAATCTCCGATTCATTTTCGGATGAATTTTTTATCAAAGTTCATATGAATTTCGGATCGAAACTCAGATGAATTTCCGATCAAAATTTGGATAAATTTCTGATGTTTATTTGGATGAATTTCCTATCGAAGTTCGGTTGAATTTTTGATCGCAATTCGGATGAATTTTTGATCGAAATTCGTTTGAATTTTCGATCTAATGCGAAACAATTTACGATGGAAATTCGGGTGATTTTTTCGCTGAGAATTTGGCTGAACTCTCGATGAAAATTCGGTTTTATTAATGATCAAAATTTGGATAAATTTCTTATGGATGAATTTCCAAACAAAAATCTCGATCGGGATGAATTTTCAATAAAAAATTCCGATCGAAATTCGGATGAATTTTCGCTTAAAATTTGGCTGTACTATCGAAGAAAATTCGACTGAATTTCCGACCAAAAATTCTGATAAATTTCTGATCAAAATTTCGGATGAATATTCGATCAATATATCAATATGAATTTGTGATTGAAATCCAAATCAGATGAATTTCCGTTCGAAATTTGAATGAATTTCCGATGGGATTTTGGATGAATTTCCAATTAAAATTCGGATGAATATTCGATCAAAATTCATATTAGTTTCGAATCAATTCAGATAAATTTCCAATTAAAATTTGAATAAGTTTTTAATGCTAATTTGAATGAATTGCCGATCGAAATTTGTAGAAATTTCCGACAGATAAATAATCGGATCAATCAAAATTTCCGATAGAGATTCGGATGAATTTACAATCGAAATTCGAATGAATTTTCGATCGAAATTTAGATGAATTTTTTATCGAAATTCGGGTAATTTTTCTTTGAAAATTCGGCTGAACTTTCGATGAAATTACGGATGAATTTTTGATCAAAATTTGTATGAATTTTCAGCGGAAATTCATCCTAATTGGAATGAATTCTCGAATCAATTCGTTTGAAATTTTTGATCGAAATTTGGATGAATTTCTGATCAAAATTCGAATGAATTTTCCCTGAATATTTGGATGAACTCCCGATGGAATTTCGGATGAATTTTCGATCGAAATTCATATGAGTTTCCGCCAAAAGTTTTAAGCCAAATGGATGAATTTTCAATTAAAAATTTCCGCTGAAAACCCGAATGAACTTTCGATGGAACATCGGAAGAATATGAGATTGAAATCCAGATGAATTTCTGATCGAAATTTGAATGAATTTTCTATAATAATCCGGATGAATTTTTGATGGAAATTCCGACGAATTTCCGATTTTAATTCGAATGCATTTCCGATAGAAATTCGGTTAAATTTGTGATCAAATTACATAGGGGTTTCCGATCGAAGCTCGAATGAATTTCCGATCAAAATTCGGATGATTTGTCAATGAAATTTCGGATAATTTTCCTTCAAAAATTCGAACAATCTTTCGGTGGAAATTCGGATGAATGTTTGATGGAAAATCGGATGAGTTTCCGATGGAAACTCGGGTGAATCTCTGGTGAAAACTCAGATGAATTTTAGAGCGAAAATAGGATTATTCTCTGATTATAATTCAGATGACTTTCCACTGAAAATTCGTCTGTACTTCAGATGTAAATTTGAATGAAATACGCATGAACTTTCGATAGAAATTTGGATAAATTTCTGAAAATTTCGGTTGGAATTTTGTTCGAAATTCGTATGAATTTCCGTAGGTTTTGGCTTGAAATTTGAATTAATTTCGGATTAAAATTTCCTATGAAAATTCAGTTGTATTTTCAATTGAAGTTTGGATGAATTTTCAACCGAAATTCGGGTGAATTTTCGATCGAATTTCGGATGAATTTTCGATTAATTTCGAATTTGGATAAATTTCCGATAGAAATTGGTATGAATTTTCGATCTGAATTTGGATAAATTTCTGATGAATTTCTGATCATAATTCGGATGAATTTCATCCATTAGGATGAACTTTCGTTTCCATCAATGTTTCATCTGAATTATCAGCGGAAATTCATTCGAATTTGGATAAATTTCCGATGAAAATTGGAAGTAATTTTTTATGTAAATTCGGATGAATCGTCGATCGAAATTCATTTGAATTTTTGATCAAGTTTTGGATGAATTTCTGGCGGAAAATCGGATCAATTTGCGATCAAAATACATAAGAGTTTCCGATCGAAGTTCGAATGAATTTTCGATCAAAATTTGGATGAAGAATTTTCAATCGAAATACGGTTGAATTTTCGACCAAAATTTGGATGATTTGACGATGAAATTTCGGATAATTTTCCTTCGAAAATTCGAACGATCTTTCGGTGGGAATTCGGATGAATGTTCGATGGAAAATCGGATGAGTTTCTGATTGAAATTCAGATGAATTAACTATGAAAATGTGGGTGAATTTTTTATGGAAATTCGGATTACCATCGCGTGAAAAATTGAATGAATGTCATTTGGAAATTCTAATGAATTTCATCATAAAAATTCGTTATGAACTTCACAGTTGTGGGTTTGATACCGAAACGCTCGGCCAAAGTACCGACACAATAATGTGTGTGAAACTATTAGGGAGCTGTTGCGAGCCCCAAGCTGAAAAAAAGGATTCATTCGTTCCCATTTGACGAATAATTATTCGACTGACAGTAAGCTTTCTTATTTCTAACGATGAAGATATTCGCTAAAAAGGAAGGAAGTTTGCCCTAACTAATGTTTCTGACTGAAATTGATTAAGGCCAATATAGTGTTTAAAGCATTTCCAAAACCTTCTTCACTTCTGAAAACGATGCGAACCTAACTATCTCCTGTTCTACTGAACTATTTAATGTTGTTTATATTCTAAAATTTATGAATATTCAGTGAACTTTTTCATTTTTAGAGTGTTATTACATACCAGATCCTAACTAGGAATATGAAATTATGAACAAAATACTTAGAGAGAGTACAAATTAAATTTATCCAATAGTTCCAACAGATTATTTAAATAATGATTTTCCACTAACACTTTTTCTCTAGTATTGTTGACATATCTAACTGAGTTTCTTGTGAACTCTGGAAGAATTTTTCAAAATTGATTGGAGTTCCAACAAGTTGAACATTTTTATAACAATTATTTTGATTGATATGGAAAAGCTAATATCATCTCCAAACTTAGATGTACATGTTCATGATATATTTCATTCATTTATTTAGTTAACATCTAAACAGATAACACTGAATCAACAATTTGACGCCACAATACACGGTTCGAGGCTGCATCTCTCCATCCTCGGATACGCCCCACGCTCGCCAAGTCGTTCTGCACCTGGTCTGCCCATCTCGCTCGCTGCGCTCCACGCCGTCTCGTACCTGCCGGATCGGAAGCGAACACCATCTTTGCAGGGTTGCTGTCCGGCATTCTTGCAACATGTCCTGCCCATCGTACCCTTCCGGCTTTAGCTACCTTCTGGATACTTATATCATGATAGAATTAGAGGCGATAGTATAGATTTGATAGTTCCGTCACGATACGGCAGACATGAAGAATGTTTGAAAGAAATCGATTTAAAAGGAAGGTCGTACGATTTATACCATCACAAATATTGCCCTCCGCTCGCTTTCAAATTGACTTCTATAAAACATTCTTCATGCCTGCCGTATCCTAACGGAACTATCAAATCTATACTTTCGACTCTAATTCTATCATGAACATGTACGTCTAAGTTTGGAAGATGATACTAGAACTAGTGGATATCAGTGATTGTGTTCTATTCTGTTACTGATTTCAATTAAAAATGTGTTAGAATATTTCAAGAGAATTTGAATCACTACTGATGGCTACAAACAGTGTGGAGCTATCTCCTATGTATTTTCCATTGTACGAGAAGTGAAGAAAGAATGTAGGAATGCTCTCTGGATGTGTGCATCAATATATGTTGACATGTTTTCAAGAAAATAAGCTCTCCCTTCGGATGCAGGAATGCTAACTGGAATAACAAATCCACATAATTCCCGCATTAATCACGACAAGATAAATGCATCTGGATTTGACTACAACTTTGTTGCTCGGCTCTTACTATCATTCCTAATTCGTCAGCACACCTCCCGTAAGCTGAAGGAAGCAAGGCCCATTACCAGCACCAGCACGCTGAAATTACGCCTAACGAGCGAGAGCTGGGTCTGAGATGGTGCGCAAAGTGAGAGAGGCCCACAACATTAGCCACCGGTTCACGCTTTTCCCGCATAATGAAAAACGACATACCATGCAGTCAAAATTACATCTGCGGTATAAGATATGCTGTCACTATTCACTTCATTGTTAGCATACAATTTAAAGCTTGATTCACCATACCAACCCTACATCAACACTTACGGTTAATACATAACATGCTGTCGATGTGTAATTATATAGTTCTTCAATTGTACATCTACCAACTGATGTATGGTACATCGAAAATTTTGTTCGAAAAAACGACCGGTTTTAAATGTTAATTATACTTAACCGCCCATTACTCATATGGTCGTTTGGCCGTTTACCATCTGAGCTACTGTTGAAATAGTATATGAGACTGTCCATTTATAGTTAACTACTATTAGTGAGACCATTGCTACAATAACACCTATTCTCTTCAATTATAACAGATGCGGTCTACGTATGGTCCTTGATTATGCGGGTTTTCCCTTCAGCAGCCAACAAAGTGCAGTTCGGTCTTCGGTGCTATTTACAATGTAGTCGGCATTCCGTGGTACATGCACTCTGTGTTGGAGATGTAAACACTGCATCGTGTGCTCCGGAGATTCAAATGCGATCGATGGATCTCGAACCATCATGATCCAACTATCGGCCCCGTGTTGTTGCGAGTGCGGAAGCACCCTCTGGGAAGAGGTGAACCGCGCTCGAAGAACCGGGTAACAATCGAGGATCGCGTGTTGAGTGCGATAATGACTCCGGTATTCCCGGTAATGGATCGTACAGCACCACCGCCACCACCACTGCCGACGAACGCACGCAACCCCATCAGCCAAGCGAAGAGCTTGGCTGGTTCTTGTTGGTGTTTCGTGTTCGGAACGATCCCGTTCAGAACCGTTTCGTGTGCGGACGAATGGTTCCCTGCGGGAAGATGCAATCATGTCTCGGTTGGCAGCCGAGTCAGACCTTGGCGTGGTTTTGTTTGTAAACAAAGATCTGTCAAACTGGTGACGGAGACCGGTCAGATCAGTGCTTCGTGCGAAAGAGGCACAAGAGGTACGAGCGCCAATTCGAGTTTACTGACGCAATTCGCCGAAAGGTTCCCGGGTCTAATTGATCGGCAATAATGAATGGAAATAATCACCATAAAAAGCTGAGCCAGTTGAAAGAGCAGCGCTGGAACGAGCTGTAGATGAGTTCCTGGAAGGAGCCTCTCCGCGGCAGCAAGGTTGCAACATTGCAACAATTTAAATTAGTTTATTCAACTGTTTTGAATGCGTGCGGTCCGTCCGGCAAGGTTGACCGGTTCTCTGCCGCCGGGGCCGGCACACAAATGATCTGTCAACGGTTCACGCCTCCGGGGGACATCATCTAGGCATGGGAAATGTGAGCCGCAAGTCGTCAATAGATTTATTCCCTTTTTTGCCGGGGGGTTTTCTGCGCTTTGACGGAATGCGACTTTGTAATGAAGCGTTCCATTACTTTGCGCAAGGTAAGTGACTTCAGCGTGAGTCTATTATATTAATTGGGTTAAAAGACAGAGTCAGAGAGGAACAAAACGTCGAGATAAACTTCATGAAATTGAAAAATACTGCACATTATCCTCACTTACTTAGAAACACATTTGATGATTGGTTAAGTTTAAATAAATCCTCGATCCCAAAAAATGAACTCAACAGTAGTTAACTTGATTACCTCGATATCATACCGCACAATGTAGTAGCTGAATGCAGCAATTTCCCAATAATCACTTCGACTCTCGCTTCCACAATAGACCACCAAAGTGCTACAATTAGCCCCCGTGCTATCCGACATCAACGGCGCACTGCCTATCGCTTCCTCGACGCCAGTGGTGATGGTGCTATCCAATCAGCTTCAAATCGGAAAACCAAATGCGAGCACGGTGAGCAACCAATCTCAAGCATTATTTGAAGCCCCCTTTCGAAGTGCTGCAGTCAGAGCCGTTTCAGTCGTCTGTCAGTTCATCACAGCACTTATTCGGGTACTCGTGTTTACCCGCCCACCTGCCACGATCTTCCACCGCACTGCGCTGCACTACTGATCCCACTCGTAGGCCATCACTCTTGGCTTGGTCTACGGAGATATCGCACACGGCTGCCTAAAACACATTTTCTCTCGCTCTGGAAGGCACACACAACCAGTTCCACGCCACACCGCACGAGATTTCTAGGCCCCTGCGCTGTGAGTTCAACCGGCAGCCAACAACGTCGTGGCTAAATTATAGGTATTTTCAACTTAACTCTCATTTTCAAGTAGTTCAAAGTTATTGTTGCCTCAATTGGAGTGAGTACCCACCAGCACTTCCCCCGTTACCGCACCGCCGGAGCACGCCCAATCACGTGCGTCTATCGATTCTGGCAAAAAAATAAATAAAACTGTAAACTCACTGCGCTTTCCGAGAGTTTATCCGATCAACTTGTACAACAGCCGCGATGTTTGTCTTAAAGGGTACAAGCGATGCACAGTGTCCGGGGATTAGATGAAAGGTGACATAAATTTTCATTGAGAAAGTCGTTTAAAAAAAAGAAGAACAACAAAATCCAAGGTTATTAGGTCTTTCCCAATAAATTTAAACTTGTTCAATCGATGACGTACAAATCAAGGTTTGAGGATTTTCTACCGTTCTTATTCGCTTCAAAACAATATAGCATTGCCAATTTGCATTTAGTTTCAAAAATTCAAACACATTGCTCGATATATTTATTTGTTCCTCAAAATATAGGGGGAGAGGTTCGGTTGTGGACACCATTTTGATTTTGATCCAAAACTTTGGCACTAATTGATATTATGATTTATTTTTTTCATCATGATGCACTAAAAATCCAGATTAGAAAGACAGAATCACCTCCTTAGACCAGAGTTTGCACAGACTGAACACTCAACATCTAGCATGAGTCAACGGACAGGACATTTACACAACATCCAGTGCATCAGTAGGGAACTTTTATCTTTATATTATTGTTTTTTGTTTGGCCTCAAATTTTAATTTTTTTGAATTTTGAATCATTTTTATAGAATTCATAGAATTCTAAGATTATTACATTTTAATTTTTTGAGATTTTTACTCTTAGGCGCCGTACACTAATTACGAAAGCAATTTTCCTGGGTTTTTCAAACCTGTAAGATTTTTCCCAAACAAATCATTTTTTATTTATATGGAACGTAAGAAAAAGGCAGACCCCCTCTCCCGCCATAAATGCTTCCGTAATTAGTGTACGATCCCTTGCATTTATCTTTTTGCCTTTCTCGTATACTAAGTATACGTATAGGCTATATGTTCGCTCAAAAAACAAACTTTCTATAGAAGGCTCGGAGACCCATAGTGTTATATACCAATCAACTCAGCTCGACGAATTGAGGTGATGTCTGTGTGCGTGTGTGTGTGTGCGCACCAAAAGAGCAAAAAGTCTAGCTCACTCCTTTTGTATTTACCCTTGATCGATTTCTTCGCAATAGATTGCATTCGACGCAGTATTCTGCCCCGTTGCTTCCAATTGAAAATTGGCTGGATCGGACAATGGGCTTGGAAGTTATGGCCAAAATACTTGTTCTCATAAAAAAGCGCGTAAAGAAGTCTAGCTCACGTTTGATGCACTTACCCTAAACCGATTTCCTCGCAACAGATTGCATTCGACGCAGAATCTTATCTCATTATTTCCTATTGAAAATTGGCCGGATCGGACAATGGACTCAGAAGTAATGCCCAAAATCTCGTCCAAAATACTATATTTTTTTTACCGCACGAGAAAGGCATCATCACCGCTAGGTGGTTTAATCTGGTTTTTTTTAATGTTTTGAAAACTAAAATTTTGAATTTAGGGTTTTAAAATTTTGAAAATAAATCTTGAACTATTTTGAATTTAATTTAACTCTTAATTTTTTTCATTACGTAGATTTGATCATATTTACATTTTTAAAGTTTTAAAATTTAAAATTTTTAAGTTTTGAATATTTTTTTTCAATTTAAAATAACAACATTTTGAGAGTTGTAGATGTAAAAAGAAATTGAAATTTTTCAAATACAAATGAAAAAAAAACGGAGAAATTTAAAAATTTTAAAAGTTCAAAAAACCAGCATTAAAAAACCAAGAACTTGAAAATTTAGAAATTAGGAATAACTAAAAACTGTGCAAGGTTAAAAAAAATTATAGTTTTAAAACTTCTAAGTCTAATTAGAAATTAGCCGAAACAGTGTTTTTAGGTCGAAAATGGTTGGCACGGCAAATGCTGGGTAAAGCGCACCATTGGTACTTCGCGTACCTGAAGGAATAAAATAGACCCCACCTCGTGGTCCTTAGCCTCTTACCCAGCAATTCTTATCCCTACCTCCCCGCGGTGCTGGCCGGGATACGAGCAACCTTTGGGAAGATCGGGTAACCAACCCCGGTGGGAACTATGGTCGTATGCTGACAGGAAGGGGGGGTTTGCTCCTCTCCGGAGGTGCAAATCTTATTGAGCGTCTGTTCTCCATGTTAGGGGCGGCTGATCATCGTCCGAGTGCCAGCGAGGGACTCTAAGTGAAACTGTGCACCATGGTCCACCGGAAATAAGGAGGAATGGTCCTCCGGAAATTTAGGGGGTTTGGTGTCAGGCCCTGCAAGCCAGCCAAAAAAAAAACTCACGCAACGAACAATCAACAAGAGAGTACGGACCGGAACCATCGGCGAAGACCACTGCGACGAAAAGGGACTAGCGATTGGAAACTCGGTTCGTGGAACTGCAAATCTCTCAACTTCATCGGGAGCACACGCATACTCGCCGATGTGCTCAAGGACCGTGGATTCGGCATCGTAGCGCTGCAGGAGGTTTGTTGGAAGGGATCAATGGTGCGAACGTTTAGAGGTAATCATACCATCTACCAGAGCTGCGGCAACACACACGAGCTGGGAACAGCTTTCATAGTGATGGGCGATATGCAAGGACGCGTGATCGGGTGATGGCCGATCAATGAAAGAATGCGCAGGTTGAGGATCAAAGGCCGGTTCTTCAACTTCAGCATAATCTATGGACGCCCACACTCCGGAAGCACTGATGATGATAAGGCCGCATTCTACGCGCAGCTGGAACGTGAGTACGACAGCTGCCCAAGCCACGACGTCAAAATCATCATAGGAGATTTGAACGCTCAAGTTGGCCAAGAGGAGGAGTTTAGACCGACTATTGGAAAGCTCAGCGCTCACCGGCTGACAAACGAAAACGGCCTACGACTAATTGATTTCGCCGCCTCCAAGAATATGGCCATTCGCAGCACCTACTTCCAACACAGTCTCTCGTATCGGTACACCTGGAGATCACCACTGCAGACAGAATCACAAATCGACCACGTTCTGATTGATGGACGGCACTTCTCCGACATTATCGACGTCAGGACATACCCGAGCAGCACCAGTCAGACAAAAATGGTTGCAGCAACTTCATTGTGACTAAATCTGGTCACATATGAGTTGCAATAACCTATGCGAAATAAATGTGCTACTAGGGTATCGTGGCGCTACATCGACTCTGACTACTATCTGGTGATGGTTAAACTGCGCCCAAAACTATCCGTCATCAACAATGTTCGGTACCGACGACCGCCGCGGTACGACCTAGAGCGACAACCTGATGTCGCCACTGCATACGCGCAGCATCTCGAGGCAGCGTTGCCGGAAGAGGGTGAGCTCGATGGGGCCCCTCTTGAGGACTGCTGGAATACAGTCAAAGCAGCCATTAACGACGCAGCGGAGAACAACGTCGGGTATATGGGTCGAAGTCGACGGAACGATTGGTTCGACGAAGAGTGCAGACAGATTCTGGAGGAGAAGGACGCAGCGCGGGCGGTCGCGCTGCAGCAAGGTACCCGGCAGAACGACGTTATAGACGGAAGTGGAGACAGCAGACCCGCCTTTTTCAGGAGAAGAAACGCCGCCTGAAAGAAGCGGAGTGCGAGGAGATGGAACAGCTGTGCCGTTCTCAAGATACACGCAAGTTCTATCAGAAGCTCAACGCATCCCGCAAAGGCTTCGTGCCGCGAGCCGAAATGTGCCGGGATAAGGATGGGAGCATCTTGACGGACGAACGTGTGGTGATCGAAAGGTGGAAGCAGCACTACGAGGAACATCTGAATGGCGCTGAGAGTACAGGCAGTGAAAGTCAAGGCAGCGGAGGAGATGACAACGTCAGTTCAGCGGACGATGGAAGCCAACCAGCCCCCACCTTGAGGGAAGTTAAGGATGCCATTCAACAGCTAAAGACCAATAAAGCAGCTGGTAAGGCTGGTATCGGAGCTGAGCTCATCAGGATGGGCCCGGAAAAGCTGGCCACTTGCCTGCACAAACTGATAGTCAAAATCTGGGAAACCGAACAGCTACCGGAGGAGTGGAAGGAAGGGGTTATATGCCCCATCTACAAGAAAGGCGACAAACTGGAGTGTGAGAACTTTCGAGCGATCACCATCCTTAATGCCGCCTACAAAGTGATATCCCTGATCATCTTCTGTCGTCTGTCACCAATAGTGAACGAGTTCGTGGGAAGTTATCAAGCCGGCTTCGTTGACGGCCGCTCGACAACGGACCAGATCTTTACTGTACGGCAAATCCTTCAAAAATGCCGTGAATACCAGGTCCCAACGCATCATCTGTTCGTTGATTTCAAGGCGGCATACGACAGTATAGACCGCGTAGAGCTATGTAAAATTATGGACGAGAACAGCTTCCTTGGGAAGCTTACCAGACTGATCAAAGCAACGGTGGATGGTGTGCAAAACTGTGTGAAGATTTCGGGCGAACACTCCACTTCGTTCGAATCGCGCCGAGGACTGAGACAAGGTGATGGACTTTCGTGCCTGTTGTTCAACATTGCGCTAGAAGGTGTCATGCGGAGAGCCGGGTGTAACAGCCGGGGTACGATTTTCAACAGATCCAGTCAATTTATTTGCTTCGCGGATGACATGGACATTGTCGGCCGAACATTTGCAAAGGTGGCAGAACTGTACACCCGCCTGAAACGTGAAGCAACGAAAGTTGGACTGGTGGTGAATGCGTCAAAGACAGAGTACATGCTTGTGGGCGGAACCGAGCGCGACAGGGCCCGCCTGGGAAGCAGTGTGACGATAGACGGGGATACGTTCGAGGTGGTCGAGGAATTCGTCTACCTTGGATCCTTGCTAACGGCTGACAACAACGTTAGTCGTGAAATACGAAGGCGCATCATCTGTGGAAGTCGGGTCTACTACGGGCTCCAGAAGAAACTGCGGTCGAAAAAGATTCGCCACCGCACCAAATGTGTCATGTACAAGACGCTTATAAGACCGGTTGTCCTCTACGGGCATGAAACATGGTCAATGCTCGAGGAGGACTTGCAAGCACTCGGAGTATTCGAGAGACGGGTGCTTAGGACCATCTTTGGCGGTGTGCAAAGAAGACGGTGTGTGGTGGTGAAGAATGAACGATGAGCTCGCCCAACTCTACGGCGAACCCAGTATCCAGAAGGTAGCTAAAGCCGGAAGGGTACGATGGGCAGGACATGTTGCAAGAATGCCGGACAGCAACCCTGCAAAGATGGTGTTCGCTTCCGATCCGGCAGGTACGAGACGGCGTGGAGCGCAGCGAGCGAGATGGGCAGACCAGGTGCAAAACGACTTGGCGAGCGTGGGGCGTATCCGAGGATGGAGAGATGCGGCCTCGAACGTGTATTGTGGCGTTGAATTGTTGATTCAGGGTTATCTGTTTAGATGTAAACTAAACAAATGAATGAATGGTTGGCCGGAAAATCGTTTGACAGGTTGCAGATCATTTGACCAAAAATACTATTTGACCGAAATAGTAATTTAAAAGGAAAGGCCATTTGGCCGAAAGGTTCATATGTTGCGGACAATTTGTTAAATTGCATACAGAAAACTGTCGTGTATATTTTTACTCAAATTACTTATGAATTACCATTTGGCATTTAATAGGTCATTTAGTCAAATAGGTCATTTGGCCGAATAAGTCTTCTGATCGAACAAGTTTTCTGCCAATTTGGCCGAATATGTCATTTGGTCAAATAGGTTATTTGACGTCTCACTTTTCACTTCTCACTGCGAAAAGGGAGACTTCTCTCTACTCACTTTGCATTACTCACAGTAAAAAGTGAGAAGTGCAAAGTGAGTAGTGAGACGTCTAACTTTTTACTCTTTTCGCTCTACCCATTTTTCTCAGTGGGAAGTGAGAAATAAGATAATATTAGTGAGTCGTTTCACTTCTCACTTTTCCCTGTGAAAAGTGAGGAGTGCAAAATAAGAAGCGAAACATCTCACTTCTAACTTACTTCTTACTGTGAAAAGTGAGAAGTGGTTCGAGTTCAAGTCTCACTTCTAATTTCTCACTTCTCACTTCTAACTATAAAAACAGAGTAGTGCGAACGCTGTACTCACTTTTCACAGCGAGAAGGGAGAAGTGAGAAATGGTTGTCAAAAATGAATCAGCGCGCAACCGTATGAAAATTGACCACGCCGGAGGAATTTCTGGTAGAACTTCTGGAGGAATTCCCGAAGAAACTTTCAGAATAATTTTTAGGCCAACTTACGGAGGAATTTCTGAACAACCTTCAGGAGGAATTTCTGAACCAACTTCGAAGGTATTCCTGAAAGAACTTCCGGAGGAAATCCTGAAATAGCTTACGGAGGAATTCCTGGAAGAAGATTCAGGGACATTCTTGCATTAAGTTCCCGGAGAATTCCAGCAGAATTTATCGGAGGAATTCCTGGAATAACTTTCGAATGAATTCCTGGAGCAACTTCCGGAAAAGTTCCTGGAGGAACTTCCGGACGAATTCCTGGAGGAATTTTCAAAGGATTTGTGGAGGAGCTTCCGAAAAAAATCTGGAAAATTTTTAAGCATGAAATTAGCCACGCCGTGATGCCGTCACGGCACCGCCGCTGGCTGAAAATGATCTATCACGCCGCCGCCGATAAAATTTCATTCGGCGCACAGATCTAGTGCGAAGTGAGAAGTAAGACGTAGTTCGCACTTTTCACTTTTCACAATGCAAAGTGACTAATGAGAAGTGTGAAGTGAGAAAAGAACGTCACTCCTTATTGTTCACTTCTCACTGTGAAAAGTGAAAAGTCTCATTTCTCATTTCACTCATCTCACTTCTCACTCCCAGTCCCATTTCACACTTCTCACTCCCAGTTTCATTAATCGAGATTTTCCATATGAGCAAATTCGTTTGCAAATTTGGAAATTCGCATCATGCCTGAGTAAAACGCATCGTTTCACTAATTTTTCAAGAAATTATTACGCTCCAAAAACGGTTTGACGGGCAATTTATTGTTCATAAACGCAAAAGTATCCATTGTGCAATACCACACACGTTATTTTCCTGTTTTCAACAAAGGAGAACAAAAGAAAACGTACGATGATTCAAAACGATAATTCAATTCAGCCATAAGTTTTTAGGTTCTGAGCTGGGAGCGTTTCAACTCATCTAAATCATTCATGAGTTTTGAGATTTTCAGTTTTTCCCAATACTGCTCAGTCCTCATTTCTCACATATCACTTCGCACTGTAAAAAATGGGAAGAGCGAAGTAAAAAGAGAGACGCCTCGTTTTTTCATCATTTCTAACTTCTCATTTCTTACTTTCAGTACCATTTTGACTCAAATTCCGAACATGGCTCATATTCCGAACACTCGCTTTTGACTTTATTCGTGTAATTTTCTCCACAAAGCTAAAGGAAGAAGCTAAAGCTCCTAGAGCTTAAATTCGTTTGTAATCTTTATCCTCAGTGCGGAAAACTAATGAAAGTTTTAGTTTTAGGCCGCTAAAACGCCAGTGTTCAAAACATGAGTGTGGAATTACTTTTCGATTCGTTATTATGTTTCTTCCTATGGGTGTGATATCGAGTAAAAGGACTATTCCACTCGGTAGTTAAAACATCAATCCTCGTTTATTCAAGTTCTTAGTTTAACCTAGCTCTTATTTACTGGAGGTATCTGAAAGCCTATGTATTGTGTAACCAATCAGTGATCGATGCACTGATCGGGAGAGAGAGAGAGTATGCTAAAGAGAATCCGCATACTCGGCGCTGTCACGTCACACGCGGCGTGGGAACAGCCTTGCCTGGAAACAGTCATAAAGTAAGTCATAAAGTAATTACCCTTGTAAAATGGCACTTCCTTATGGAAAATTCTGCCGGGGCCAGGGCCATCGACTTAATGGGGTGCTGACTAACGAAGGTTTAGAATTCTGTTGGACTTAGGCATGGTTCGATGACACGTGTGATGCACATGCCACATGAGTCATGTTTGGGATTTGAGCCAAAACGCTACTAAATTTTCAAAACGACTTATCTGCTTTTGTAAACAAAGATTCAAAGGTCGATTAGACGAATCTGGTAGCACTCCTATCAACAGATAACAGAAGTCTTCATCTACGCATTGATGGAGTTGGTTTACGTTGGAGTGCTATCAGATTGCTCAAACCGACAATTGAATCTTTGTTTACACAACCAGATAATTCGTTTTGAAAATTTAGTATTGAAATGTCCGAGCAGCACACATTTTGTCCATAGATTAAAGTAGCTTATGTGTGACCTGATTTAGTCACAATTAGGTTGCTGTAACCAGTTTCATTGAACTTGTGCTCCTTGGGTGATGATTGAGAAGTGAGACGTCAAATGACCTATGTGGACAAATGACATATTCGACCGAACGACCTATTCGACAAAATGATGTGTTCGGCCAAATGACCTATTCAGCTAGATGACCTATTTGGCTAGATTACCTATTCGGCCAAATGACCTATTTGGCCAAACGACCTATTCGGCCTTATGTCCTATTCGCCCAAATGACCCTTTCGGCCAAATAATGTGTAGTGAAGTGTTTAAGTAAAATGAGTACAAACAGGTGTTGCAGTATAACAATTTCATGATACAGCCATCTTGGATTTGTTTTATAGGACAGCCCCGAGTTTGTTTACGTTTTGCACTGAAAATTAATTTTTCACCCCGCGCTAATCTCTCCCATCTACTGTCGAAGTGAATGAACCCTGATATAAGAACCCTAAGTAATGCCTAAAATTCAGAAAAAGATGTTTAATACACCCCCTAGTTGCCATTTGTCCCAAATAGGAATGTACTATTAGTTTATTCTTATTATCTGTGCAAAAGAATAAGTCCAACAACAATTTACCAAACACACAATTATTCACTGTTGGGTGGAAGAAATTAATAATGATTGCAGCTCCCTGTTCAAAACATTTGAAAAGAGCTTTTTCATGCGGAATCAACCTGCACTCTTATCCAGACAGACAGTCGTAAACGCCATATTCAATCGCTACTATCTTCCGCCAAATTGATTTACCAAGTGGAGCAAAAGTTCAACTAGCTGTGAAACACAAATGCATATAATTAATTTAGATTGTCTTGCACCACGGAGAAACCTATACACGTGGGTAAACGTAAGCAAAGTTCCACATCGTCCATCAACAAGACCGCACCCCGGTGGTGCCGGGCCCCCACCTTGCCGTTCGCTTTTGTTTTCGCAATAAGTAATAAAAGCAACACCATTACGGGAAGAAAAACGCGATCACAAAAAACACAAGAATCGTGATTTTTGGTCATAAAACAACAAGCAGCAGCAAACGTGCCAAGAAAACTACCCCAAATGGAGAGAGCCCTCTGCTGCCCGTCTGCTTGCCGTTATTGCGGTTGCATTTTCGCTTTTTCCCATGAAATTCGGTGCACTCGAAAGTTGAAGAATCGTACGGAAAACAAATTCTAAATATCTAAACTATGTAATAATTAATCTTAGGAGAAATATCGTCATTTCATTGCATTCACGAGTCGAGTGAAACAAGTTGTCTTTGGTCACTGCTAAGTGGATTATTCGTTCACCGCAATGGCAGTCAATCGTCCGCGGCAGATAGACACACAAACGAGGAGAAAAAACTATTTTATCCGAGCATTTTTCCGTTTTTTTTTGCACGTTGCTGATGAAGGTTTTCCGAGAATGCCGGAGTGTAATTTGTAACGCACGGAAACGTCAAAAGTCAGTACGACCGAGTGGGCATACGTCTTGTTTTATTACCTGCTCGACTCCGCCGGTCTCATTGCATTGCTGGCCGAAGCGCATGTGTTGCTCTTGGTCGCGAGTGGAGAGCGGTCACCGCGGCCAGGTCCTGGTCGTCCCCGTCACTTGTACTAATTTATATGGTGGCTTTTAATTTCAGTTGTATTTTAATGTAATTCTGGTTTTGCATGAATTGGTGACGAGGAGGGGCAGATCTAGTAGCAGCGGGGATTTCTTTATTGGATTCTTGTGTTCGCTTATCGCGATTAACTATCCGTGCTCCAGTAGAAGGCATGTGGGGGATGCACGAGGCATGTGCAGTCGATTGCACCAATTCAGAGTGGAGAACTTTCTGACAAAAAGCGGGTAAAACCTAGTGAGTTTGTTGGAATGCTGTTGGATGTAATCATTGTTATCAACGGATTGGAAAATTTTAGAAAATTTCAATTTCGAAGTTCGTACCATTGCATGGTCTGAATGCACATCTGAGCGCCTACGTGGTCTACGCGGTTGGTGGTGATTCAACCAGGCACAACACGCAAATTGAGTCCGTTCAGCTTTGAAACCTTTAAACCGTCAATCGGGATAGATTAGCAGCGGAGTAGAGCCAACTCGACTTCTTAAGTAAATGCAACCACCATACGCCTTGAACGAATCATCTGCGAAACAGTAAAAGTCCACCAAAGTTGTTGCATAAAAATCTGAGCTGATGAAGTCGTGGCACCAATTAGGCAAAGTGGAAAGAATAATCTTGCGATTTGTGACAGTATTTGACGTAATGGATTACTGAGAATCTAGAATGATCCTCATGGGATCTCGTATTGTCAGGTTTTCCTCGGGTACACCACTTCTGGATCATTACAAACCTATTTCCGGAGCATACATCCACCGAATAACATCATTTCAGCGATTAAATTCATAGTACTATAGTACTGACGGCTAGCTCTGCATCATCCAGGACATCCTGACTTTGGAAATTGGTACTGGCCTCCTTGACCACCGGTTGAAAGCATCTTTTAACCGCAGTATCCTCAGCCTTGCGCAAGTGTCCCAGTGTCCCAGTGTTCAGTTACTCGTCTAGAAAAACAACGCATTTTACCCGCAAATTAGCGTCCCTGACCGCGCCAGTCTTCTTTCCATACCAAGAAGACGTTGGAATGCGATTTTCTTAGGCTCGCCTATGTGTGGAAGGTCATCCCTGTTCTTAGGTAATGAACTGTGGAACAACGTAACGATCCTTTGGACATCACTGAACTCTACTCTGGAAAATCCTTTAGCGAACAGGTTTTTGTAATCTCCACCTCCTCATAGGACCAGAATAGTGTTATCAAATTTTCCAGACCCTTGCATGTTAGGAAGTGATAATTGATGTTCTAGGAGTTGTACACCCACTACAAACTACCCAGCCAAATACTGACTTTGAAAGACTTTAGCTTTTGCCAATTCGAATTCCTTCGCGCAAAACAAGGTCGAATTCTTTGGACGTGAAGAATGCCGAACCCGCAAGCTCAATATCTTTTGGTAGAACCCACCGCTTCATACTGATTGAGGTTGTATGTAGGCCTTCTGTTTCTCTGAGTCATACTAGGAACTTCATGGCTCGCAAGAAGTGCGACTACTTGAAGCATGAGCTTGGCGGCTCGTTGTTTTATGATCAGGAATGAAACGTCCCTAGAAGCAAAAGTGAAGTGAATTTGGTTACAGTTGCTGTGTGTAACATGTATGCTACTTGGACTTAATCGTTTGTACTAGGCGCTATGAAACGAAAGTTGGTCTCTGAACCACAATCAAGAAGAGCACGAGCATGATACCACTCGCCAACGCCATCCTCGACGATGGCCTTCGCTGTTGCTAATAGGATGTGACGTAACTTGGTTTGTCGCAACGCTTCCCGAAACGTCTTTCGCTGCCATATTCACTACTTGAATAGAACTGGAACATGATGACTCCTGGGAATTTTTGGTGTTTGGAGGATGACTACCCCGAGCGTCCTCTACGCCCGATACAGTATGTATTGCCATTTTTCGATTGAAAACAAACGAACAGCAGAATTTGGATAGACAACCCTTCGCCTGATACCCAGGTCGGAAATAATTCCTACGAAGTCCATGGGATTTCAATAGAGTTGCCACTGCCACATAAAGTTTTTGAAATGCGGAGCATTGAAGTAGATGATGGCTATCCTTGCATGTCACATGTCTTCCTTTCCTACTGATGTTTCATCCGGATTGTCACTGGACTTGGTTGTTGAATCTCTCGAAATCCGTTTGCCTAGAGGAAAGGAATTCCAAAACATGAAACTGCTGCCGAACGACTACAGTTTCTCTACACAAACTCGGAAGCATGAAGAAAGATTGCGCTTGTTTCTTTTCAGCGAAACCCGAGCGACCATTTGAACATTCGACCATATGACCCGATCTGCCACATGACATTTTCGGCCAAACGATTTTTTCGGACAAATTACCAGTTTGATCGAATGACATATACGGCCGTATTTTTTTTCGTTCGGCTAAACGACCTTTTCTGCCATACGTCTGATTCGATAAATCAATCGAATAACTTTCGGTCGTACGAACCTTCTTCTTTGGCAGAAATGGTCATTTGGCCGAACAGGTCATATGACCGTAAATTTCGTTTTCCGAACAACAATAAAAAAATTTCAAAATTTCAAAATTTCAAAATTTCAAAATTTCAAAATTTCAAAATTTCAAAATTTTAAAATTTTAAAATTTCAAAATTTCAAAATTTCAAAATACGGGTGGTGGCTGAGCGACTCGATGAGATCATCGAGTTCATAAGCGGCAGGCAGAACACCAACAAGGAGCTTAAGCAGAGCCTGTTGGTGCTTCGGCAAACTGTTCGTGTAGCGGCAGCAGAGAAGGTAGCCAAAGGAACGCAGACCAAGGCCCTCTCCTCCCCTAGCGGTGTTTTTTTTTTTTTTTTTTTTTTTTTTTTACCCGCCACTCTCCCCCACACCAAAAAACTCAAAATTGAGCTTCCTGGTAATGGACGCAACTAGCTCAGCTCGACTGGCAACAAAAGACAAAATTAAAAAGAAAGACTTGACTTAGTTTACTTGAGCTGAGTACAAATAACAATTAAATGTGTAAGAGAGAGAATTCTATGCTAATTAGCTTCCAGAATCCCAGTGGAGTTTTCTCCTTTTAAGGGATTCATTAGATTCTTGCAAAGCACTAAATTAGAATATTAAAAAAAAAAATTAAGACTAAATTGGAAATATTTTCTCATGGTTCTAAAGAATATTTATTTTGACGGCTTGTAATGTTATAAATGGCTCAGAGTATAAATTCATTAATTTTTCTTTTCAAGTGTATTTTAACTCTAAGTTTAAATTGGCATTTATCGGTTATCATTTTCAGTTCATTAGGTAGACAATTAAATTTGGAGGGTCCAACATATGAAATGCGTCTCTGACCATGATTGGAAGATGCCCTAGTGAGTGCCAGATTTCCAGCCTGTCTCGTAAAACGGGATTGATTCCCAGTAGGTAAAATAATATTCGAATATGCTCCGTTGTTGATAATATCGTGTACCATAATTAGTGTTTGTAATTCGCATAAACCCAAAAGCGGTAGTATGTTGTGCGTATTATTACTATATAATTCAATAGTTGGATATAGCAGAGGTAATTTGAAAATAATTTTAAGGCATCTGTTCTGCAAGGTCTGAAGCCTCATTAATTTGGACTTACATGCACGACCCCAAGTTATTATTACATATTGAAGTTGTGAATGGATATGTGCATAGTAAAACTTTAGCAATACATGTGCTGGAACAAAATCAGACACTTTGTAAAGAACTCCACATAATGCTGCTACTTTTTCTCGATGTTTTGGTTTGAATTTCCCAAGAAAATGTAGAGTCCAAATGTACGCCAAGGTATTTGAATGAGTCTACCTTATTTATTACAGTATTCCCAAGTTTAGGATCAACATAATGAAGTAATATTTTTCTGGGAGATCTAAAGATCATATATTTAGTTTTCTGAATGTTTAAAGACAGTAGATTACTTGCAAAATATACCTTTAACTTTTCCAAATCCTGGTTCATTTGATTTATTATTGACGATGGGCTGGTGTCAGGGTAGAATATTGCAGTGTCATCAGCAAATAATCTAGCTGTTCCATTCAGTGGTAAATTACCTAGGTCATTTATATACACCAGGAACAACAAAGGACCGATATTACTACCTTGAGGGACTCCGGTTGTTATCGGTTTTATCAAGCTTCTGGTTTCGTTGATAGTAACATATTGTGATCGTCCACTCAAATAGCTTTCAACTAGGTTATTTGCGACACCTCTAATACCACAATAGTTAAGTTTGTCCAATAAAATGCCATGATTTAGTGTATCGAAAGCTTTTTTTAGGTCAATGAACAAGGCACCAACAATCTTTTGTTATCAACCTTGCTTACTATGTAGTCGACTAGCTCTGTCAATGCCGTTGCTGTACTACAAGTCTGTCGAAACCCATACTGGAATTTATAAAGTAGATTATGCCTTCCGAAAAAGTTTAGTAATCTATCAACTATTAATTTCTCAAATACTTTGCTGAAGATTGAAAGGGTCGATATTGGTCGGTAATTGTCCAACGAGCATGGATCCCCAGATTTAAATACCGGTACAACTTTAGCTATTTTTAGACAATCAGGATATTGCCCTGTTGAAATTATTAAATTGAAACATTTATTCAAGATATTGGAAAACCTAGTTGCATTACGTTTAATTACGTGTGTTGGAAGGTTGTCTGGCCCAGCCGCTTTATTAGACTTCAATTTGCTTATTATGTTAATAATTTCATTGAGTGCTTGGTTGTAAAAAATGGACTCGCATATAGGATTAAGAGTATCTAATGGATTTCTCCTGCCTGACGGCGGAATTTTACTGGCTAGGTTTGATCCGATATTTGAAAAATGATCATTAAACGAATCACATATTTCAGTATCATCACCTATATTGGTTCCATTTATGTTTAGAGATATTTTATTCAATGATTTCGATCGACCAAAAATAATATTAATGTGTTTCCAAAGTTTGCTGTGGGTGGTATTATTTAGGATACTTTCATAATAGGTTTTCTTGTTAGTTCTTTTAAGTTTTTCTACTTTTTTTGACACATGATCTAACATAGACTTAGCATGAAGATCACGAGGGTTACGTTTAATTTTTTTTAGGTAATTATTTTTAATTTTTATAAGCTGCCACAATTCCAAAGTCATCCATGGACATTGAGTGCCTTTTATTTTAATTTTTTTCGTAACTATTGTAGTGCAAGTTTGTATTAAGTTATTGTATTTTTCAACTATTTCACTGAGACATAAATTCACATCATTAATTTCATCAATGTTATCAAGATATGCTTTAAACTCGTTATCTAATCTATTGTGGTTTATTATGCTTTTACGCAGTTCTATTCGGTTGGTTTGTGTTGCTATTTTGAAACTAGTAATAATTGGAAGATGATCACTAACCCTACTAAAGATTGTATCGTTTTGAACTAATGAAGCATACTCTAAAGAACATACAACATGGTCTAAAATGTTCGAGCTGACAGGCCTGGTAGTATAAGTATTCGTACAGAGAAAGCCGTATGACTCCATGAGATTTTTATATTTGGTAACTACATTATTGTTCGATATATTAATGGGTATGTTAAGGTCGCCTACAATAAATGTTGGACAAGATTGAGATGCATGAGACAACCAGTTCTCAAGCATCGTTTGAAAGTTGTTATAATCGTATGACGGCGGACGATATACACCATGAATATCGTAACGAAGGCCATTCAGCTTAAGACCAACATGAATATGATGGAACCCATCTGCACAAAAATTTTCGAAAGTTTGATATTCTATTGTATTTCTAACGTATAATGCCAAACCTCCAGAGGAGGAATCTCGACAAGAAAAAATTGATTTAAATCCACGAACATTGAAAAGGGAACAATTTACGTTTTTGAGCCATGTTTCCCCAATTACAATCACATCAACTGGAACACACAAATTGTCCAGAAATTCTAAAATATTATCGAATTTTGCCACATTATTTACACCTCTAACGTTCCATTGTAATATCCGTAACATACTTGAACAATGTTCAGCGTTTTCATTGAACACATCGACGGTGTCATGGAATAAATTCTTTAAATTAGCCATTATTGAAATTAACAGACAAAACAAGCATTCAGTTAAACATTATTCTTATATACTAATGAAGGATTTTTTTAAGCCAAGTACCTAAGATATAGCCATCGCACGTTTGAAGTCATCAAGAGTTTTTATTATTTGTGGCTTCGAGTTTTCTTTTAGTTTCATTAGAATAATGCCACCCTTTCCAGGCCAAATGTACTTAATGTTATACTGTCGCTGTATACTACGAAGTTCTCTTAACAGTTCGATTGTTGAATGTGGTAATTCATCGCGAATGACAATGTATGTAGGTTGACCATCAAGAAGAAGAGATTCATCAATAGAGGTAGACATAACTTTACCAATTTCTTTTTTCTTGGCTAATATTGACTCTTTTTCAATGTTTGAGTTGAAGATAACTTTTATTGGCGCTAAAGCATTACATTTCTTATTTGAAGCCAGCCTTGTAGCTGAAACAATCGAGTGAGTTTTTAGCGATACTCCTAATGTTCGTGCCGTTCTGTGTACAAGAGCAGCAACATCTTCATTCGGCTTTGATGGAAGCCCAAAAAACATTGCATGCTTAGAAAGTGAATCATGGTCCGCTTTTCTTCAAATTATTTTCTGATTTTTTTAGCACTTCGATGTCCTGTTTAAGTGATATGTTTTCAGATTTTAACTTATTAATTTCGGCAACGATAATATCAAACTTGGACGATAAGTATTCTTGTGATTTCTCAATTGCAGTTGTTATTGAGCGTACCTCCTCATTGACAGTTTTAACCTCGTTAGCAAATTGGGACACTGTGGATTTAATTTCTGCTCTCACTAGGGTAATGTCAGGAGACTGCATACAATGTTTCGCTGTAATGCGTATGTACAAATCAACACATTTTGGAGTGCAAAAATATCCATTTTGTTCTATTTTTTGTTTTGCTTTGCGAGAAATGTTCTTACATGTATAGTGAGCGCTAGAGAAACAATAAAAACAAGTTACACAAGTTCTAATATCAACATCTTTTTCTTTGCAAACCCTACACTCAACACTATTGTGCTGCATTTTAACACAGCACGAAACGCTAGATTACACGAAAAGAAATAATAATGAACTTATACAGAACAGTTTAAAAGCAAATAAATAAATTTAAAATAAAATTAGATTTTAGTTGAATTAATGAACAATAATAAATAAATAAATAAATTAACAAATATGTACTCTATACATTTAAGGTTTGAAACATAACAGTTTAAAATAAATCCACAAATTATGAATAAACTACAGATTAGAATCGCTGGTAGTCGGTATCAGGATTGGTTACAGCTGGCCTGCTAATTCTACCCTTTTGCAGATATCCGTAAGTAAATAGATATGGAACAAAAAAGAAATATAACATACAAATAAGACACTAACATACGAATTTAGAACTGTCTCAGTTGTTCCCGATCTAAAGGTCCCACGATACTACTAATTTCAACAAGGAGCCACGTTATTCATTCCTCTTTCCGCTCAATCATTGAATTTGCTTCTTTCCGACCACAGCCATCTCAAGTGCACACAACTGTCTGAGCACAGCGTCATACATTGAGCATAGGCCCTTGCCTGCAAAGCAAAACCACGGTGTTTTCACTGTGTATGACCGAGACGTACTCAATTTATAAACAATTGCAGCAATACCTCGTCATAATGTTCGAGCCACGGAACAGAGTAATAATACTCGCGATAAAAAGGGAATTGCATAAAACAGAACCAAGTGCATGAAACAACACAACAACAAACCCACACAGTAGCAGCAGCAACAACAATAGAAAGCAGATATCAATATATAAGAGATATGGCATAGGTGATGATAGAAGAAGCCAACTGAACTGCCACAATCATATGCGATTTTGCATTTAGTTACGACATAACTTTGATTCAAATTTGCACCGATGTATTCACAGCGAGGTTTCCGAGTTTAGGCACAAAAGTAGATTAATTAACTGCTTTAGTTAATAAAATTAATCGAGATTGAATACAGAGCAAAATAATACACCGTTTATATCACCACAAGCCGTGTTGCCAGTGAACTGAGTGTTACTGCGGCGAAAGAGGCGACCACCCTTACGGCCAGTGAGGGTAAGAAAACGCCAAGCTCGAAGCGACCCAAACGCGCTACCATTAAGGCAAAGCGTCGCCTGGATGGTGCACCGGAACCTGAAGGGCGTGTGCCCAAGAAGGCGAAAGGCACTAGACAGGCACAAGTTGCTGAGCCACAAGCTGGCCCCAGCCAGCCATCGGTATCCGCCGAAGGGGATGCAAATCCTTGGCAGCTGGTCAGTAGGGTGCGAAAGTCAAACACCCCTCGACCTGCGAAGAAGGCGAGAGACAGAGGCAAGGCCTTGTTGGTGAAAACCGACAAGGACAAATACGCCGATGTCCTGAAATTACTGCGAGTGGCCTATAGCCAATCGGCCTTGGGCCAGGATGTGCGCAGCGTCAGACGTGCCAAGAACGGTGAAATGACCCTCCAGTGAGCGGCCCTCTGTACATCTAAGAGGGGGACTCTTTGGTACGCAGGTGGCCTATCTCAGACTACCGGTGGCTGATGCCAAAAAAGTCACTGAGAAAGGGAAGCTGAAGATCGGCTGGTCAGTATGCCCAGTAAGCGTGCTCCAGACACCTTCAGTGGACAGGTGCTACCGATGCCTTGAGTCCGGGCACAAGTCTTATGACTGCAAGGGCCCGACCGAAGCAAGATGTGCCGTCGCTGCGGCGAGGAGGGACACAAGGCGCAGGAATGCGACAAGGCACCTAGGTGCCTTATCTGCGCCAGTAAGAAGCAGGCCTGGAACCATGCTATGGGCGGGCCTGCGTGTCCCTTCGGAGAAGCCAATCGGAAAAAGCCGTGCAAGTAACACAGCTGAATCGGAACCACTGTGCACCTGTCCAGCAACTGCTGTGGCAGGCGGTCTCGGAGTCGAGGACCGATGTCGCCCTCCTGTCCGACCCGTACAACGTCCCTGCCGACAACGGCAACTGGGTGGCGGACGGATCTAGGTCGGTGGCAATCTGCACAACGGGAAGGTACCCGTTTCAAGAGGTTGTACACTCCTCCGCGGAGGGTGTCGCGATAGATCAATGGGGTGTTCTATTGTAGCTGCTACGCCCCACCAAGGTGGCCAATGGAACAGTTCAACCAGATGATCGACAGGCTATCGTCCGACCTAGTAGGTCGGAGCCCATTCGTTATAGCGGGAGATTTTAATGCTTGGGCAGTGGAATGGGGCAGCCGCTGCACCAATCAGAGGGGACAAGCGTTACTCAAGGCACTTGCAAAACTCGACGCAGTGCTTGTCAATGACGGAGCCAGTAGCACATTCCGTAGGTATGGGGCCGAGTCGTGGATAGATATAACGTTTGTCAGCCCCGGTCTGGTCTCCGACCTGGACTAGAGGGTAGACGAGGGCTACACCCATAGTGATCACTTAGCAATTCGCTTCAAGATCAACTATGGTGTGCAGCGTCCGAGGGCGGGTAATCCCTGTCAGGTCCGTGGGTGGAAGTCCAATCACTTCGACAGCGAAGTTTTCACCGCGGCCCTGGGACTGGAGGCCAACACCGACAGTTTAAGCGGGGATGCGTTGGTAGCTGTCCTATCACACGCGTGGGATGCTATTATGCCAAGGAAAGCCCTGCCAAGAAATGGCAGACGCCCGGCATACTGGTGGAGTGCCGAAATTGCAGCCCTACGATCAGCCTGCCTCAAGGCTAGACGTAGGGCGCAACGAGCCCGCACCAAGGAGGAAAGAGCGGTCCGCCGGGAAGTGTTTCAAGCTGCGAGACTGGCTCTTAACAAGGCCATTAAGAGCAGCAAGAGAGCGTGCTTCGACAACCTGTACGAGGGTGCCAATGCGAATCCGTGGGGTGACGCCTATAGGATCGTGATAGCCAAGACCAAAGGGGGCTCTTCACCCCCCGAACGGTCACCGGACCGGTTGGCGAGGATTATCGAAGTACTCTTCCCGTCCCGAGCCACAAGTCCCTGGCTTCCTCCTGCGCTGCAAGGCGCTGGGAGTGTGGCCGAAATGGTGGCTCCGGCGACGAACGAAGAGTTACTCGCAGTGGCTAACACCCTTGCAATGAACAAAGCTCCAGGCCCCGATGGAGTTTCAAACAGTGCACTCAAGGCAGCGATCATAGCGAACCCGAATATGTTCAGGCTAGCTATGCAGAGATGCCTGGATGAGTGTCGTTTCCCTGAGAGATGGAAAAGGCAGAAGTTGGTACTGCTGCCGAAGGCCGGGAAGCCTCCGGGCGACCCATCGGCGTACAGACCAATTTGCCTGATCGACACGACGGGTAAACTGCTCGAGAGGATCATCCTCAACAGGCTCGTCCCGTACGCAGAGGGTACGGATGGCCTGTCGAGTAACAAGTTTGGTTTTCGGAAGGGTAAGTCCACGGTGGACGCTATCAACTCAGTGCTCAAGACTGCAGAGGTAGCGATCCAACGGAAAAGGCGAGGAATTCGATACTGTGCGTTGATGACACTGGACGTGAAGAACGCATTCAACAGCGCAAGCTGGGATGCCATCGCGCTCTCGTTACACCGGCTTAGCCTGCCGGTGGGACTGTACCGGATCTTGGAAAGCTACTTCCAGAACCGTGTGCTGCTATACGAGACCGATGCCGGTCAGAAAAGTGTTCCTGTTACCGCAGGAGTCCCGCAAGGGTCAATCCTGGGCCCGGTACTATGGAACCTGATGTATGACGGGGTTCTGAAGCTAAAGTTCCCTCCTGGTGTGAAGATCGTCGGCTTTTCTGACGATGTAACCCTAGAAGTCTACGGGGAGTCAATCCCCGAAGTAGAACTAACCGCAGAACACGCGATCAGCACTGTGGCGGACTGGATGAGTGCGAGAGGCCTTGAGTTCGCTCAACATAAGACGGAGGTGGTTATTCACGTGGGAGACGTCGCGATCACTTCAAAGCGGAGTCTGAAGATTCTTGGGGTCAAGACGACAAGCTTACCTTCGGTAGCCATGTCAAATATGCGTGCAAGAAGGCTTCGACTGCTGTGGCGGCATTATCGAGGATGATGTCCAACAGCTCCAAGGTGTGCGCCAGTAGACGTAGGCTACTGGCAGGCGTTGCCGCATCTATTCTTAGGTACGGCGGCCCGTCCTGGGCAAAAGCACTGGGGGTAACCAGTAACCTGCAGAAACTGGAGAGCACCTACCGCTTGATGTGTCTCAGGGCATCCTGCGTGATAGCGAGTATGATGCCAGTCGGGCTGGCCATCCGGGAAGACGAGGAGTGTTTTGACCTACGTGGCACCAGAGGAGCCCGCGAGCGTACCAGGGTGACTTCGGTTACCAGATGGCAGCGCGAGTGTGATAACTCCTCGAAAGGTAGGTGGACCCACCGGCTGATTCCTAACATATCAAGCTGGGTGGGGAGACCCCATGGGGAGGTTCACTTCCATCTGACACAATTCCTGTCAGGCCATGGCTGTTTCCGACAGTACCACCACAGGTTTGGGCACGCGGAGGTCCCCGTCTGCCCTGACTGCCCAGGTGTTGACGAAACTGCAGAGCACATACTGTTCGTATGTCCTCGTTTCGACGTCGAAAGAGGAGCAATGCTAGACGTTTGCGGCCGGGACACAACTCCGGATAATCTTATCCAGAGGATGTGTCAAGCGGTGGAGAAGTGGAACGCAGTCTCGACTGCAACCACTCAGATTGCCTGCAGCTTGCAGAGAATCTGGCGCGCCGAGCAACAATCGTCAAGCATGACTAACTTGTGATTGGTTAGTTAGAGCGAAAGTGCCGAACGCGAAGAAGTGTGTGAATGGTCTGCCCATGCAGAGGTAATGGCGCAGCGGGTGGCAACCGAGATCGTCACCTCGAAGCATGGCAGAAGTGTGAATGAATAGGTGTATGTATGGACTGCACACGCCGCGCTGGAATGTTGGTTCCTACGACTATTGATACCCCGCGGCGTGGCAGAGGAGTGTGGGTGAGCATCCAAGTCAGTCTCACATGGTACGAAAGGAATGAGTTGAGTCGAGTTGAGCTAGTCTCATATGGCATGAACGAGGTGAGTCAGACTCACATGGTATGTCAGAAGTGGGAACCTAAGCGAAATGTCCCACAAGGGATGCCAGAGGGAGTGTTAGGTCGAATGACTAGAGAAGTATGTGTCAGCGCCAGGGTTGTAAATTTTCGGCAGCACTGGATGAAGGTGATGTTTTTTTATATCATGTTTTTATTTTCTTCCTGCTTTGAAATCATCCTCACATTCCCGGAGAGGCAGAAAAGTAAACAACAGAACTCACATCACCCACTGCGCCGCGAAGATGAAATTCACCACAGCAAAATGTACACATTCACCCAGCAAATTGAAAAAAATCACCACGCGTTTAAATGGGCCACTCACAGTCATACGGTACGGCGCGAACTGAGGAGCCTGTCAGAGCGACTTGTGAGTGGCTGAATGCGAAATAGAACTGTTGGTGTTGGAAGTGATTTTTCGGCTGCACCCAGTCGCACTTACCACGGCGGCGAAGAAGGCGATTGCAGATTATACTGAGATCCATGTTTTTCACTGCATTGACTGTGAAATATTTCTACCCTGGTCAGCGCGAACTGAATGAAAGAGGTGAGCAGACTCACATGGTATGATAAAGGTAGGCATACAAGTCAGACCCACATGGCATGACAGAGGTGCAACAGAGTATGTAGGGTGTGTTTGAGGGTGCGATGGGACGGGTGCCTGTGTGAGCGAGAATGAGCGAGTACGTTAAGTACTGCCATCCCCCAGAAGTAGTACTAGGAGGTAGTTCCTGGGGGAAACGATGGCGGAGCCCAAGGGAGTTTAGTCGGTATTACCGGTACGGTCGAGTCCGACACTCCAGTGCACTTCCGTGTGGTAGTTTGGCAACTACAATGCAAGTGTGCTGGGTTAGTGTGTAAATGCATTCTCCCTTGTAAAAAAAACCTAAGGGAGTAAGCGAGTAAGCGAGTAATAACAACTTAATATACAAAATATTGCGATTGCTGTAAATTTGTTCTCTATTAATTATTCTGGGTAAATTAATATAAAAATAAAGACAATTCAGTATTTTTTCTTCGAGGTTACCGTAAATTTGTTACTTCCAAACTTTATTAGGAACCAAAAAGTGGCCTTTGCCACCAAATTCTCGGCATAAATGCTGTTTAAATCAAAAAAATAATTTAATCTAAAAAAATTACATACTGAAAAGAAGAACTCCGATGATCTCTGTCTATTATACAGAAGAAACTCATGCAAACAAATTGAACTAGCTCACATGATTGTAAACATGTTCTATGAAATGTTTTAAAAACTTCAGTAGCAGAATACTATCTAAAATATATCGTACACGGGCCTCAAGTGCCTGTGTCACCCATAAATCACCACTGCCACCATGTTTGTCGCTTCCATATCACATTCCCAACATCGTCGTTGTCATCTCCATCGAAATGGTGCACCGTTTCATACCACCACAATCCATCGCCGGGAGCCAACGACGACAACGAATGTCGTTGTTGTTTGGCAAAAAGCACAACAACGTACCGAAATCGAAACATGGAACCAGTGAAGAGGCTACCGAATTACACGATTAAAACATCATTTACTCGAGTGATGAAAAGACCATCCTCTGACTGTGCGCGCTCGCGCTCGATCCTGCCGGTAGGATTATTTAGCAGAACGAATGCACCGCTGCGCACCAAAGAGTCCTCCCGAACAGCGTGAGATCTCAGCTCGGAAAACCGCCCGCTGGGAGCTACCACCGACCGCGAGAGCTGTAACAAGTTTGCATTTAGAATTTCAATTCCGAAACCATGGGCGATAATGCTTAGAACGGTACCCGGGCGAGTCATTTTTTCGGTGGTGGCGAAGTTTGTTTAATCATCGCAGCGGGGGTTGCATTGGTCGCAAAAGTGCCGCGGCGAATTGCACTTCGGTGCAAGCGTGACATATTCCTTCATCCTCACGGATGAGAGTGCAGCAGCAGCAGTGAGTGATTAATTCGGTCCTAATTTGTCTCCCGAGGTTCTGCGGAATTCGACGGATAACGGAGTGACGTAGTCTGTTATTAGAGCGTGGATTACCGTCCGCTGGAGATGGATCGATGCGATGCTGATTGACAACGGGGCTGACGGATTACTCATCCTCGAACTTACCTGGAAGAAAGATGAAAAAAAGAAAAGCATGAGATTATGTTGGATTCGATAGTTGGTAGAAAAACGCCACCGAGGGAAACAATGTAGCAGCAGAGTGCAAAATCAATAAAATGACAGGAAGTGGTAGCTTCTTGGAAATAGGGAACGATCCTACAAGTGGAGATGCTTCCCTCGCATCATATCTGCTGTAGCCCCTCGAGGTTGCAGCAAAGCAAGGCCATGCCCCAGCAGTAGTCGGACAATCGTTCCATCCAACGACGACGGACAGACAGACGGTGAGGTTGATGATGATGATGACGTTTTCAAATGCAAGGCAAAACGATAACGTATCATTAAAAAAAAGGTTGGGTTCACCTGCGCGTGCGGTGGGAAAAAATCGGTGGTGGGGTTCCGGGGGATCTATAGAGAACCGTGAATGCATCATAAAGCGTCACGATATAGTCATTATCTGCCGCCGGGCCGGGTCGAGTGAGTTGATTCACTACTCTGGATTTATGCGGAATGCGCAACGGCACCGGGACGGATGTTCGATGTCGTGCCTTGGGTGAAGAACTGGTTGATCTAGCCCCCGACCATGGCGGCGGCAATGGCGACAACGCAATTGACGCCGGCTGAATCGTAAGGTTCTTCGTACATATTGAAGGTACGATTGAGGCCAATTGAGTACCGTTTAATTGGTTGCAACTTTGTTGAAACAGAGGCCCATTTCCTCCGGAGAGCCGGAGGTAACTGGAATGGAAACCGTTGCGTTCTCGAAACTGTGTGACAAGAACCGATTTGAATAAAATCTTCGTTACGCGCATTTAACGTAAAATGGGAGAGGCTGAACAAGCTTGGTCATCATACGGTACCGGATCAGCGCACATTTGCTCCCGTCAAGCCTTGTGCGATCAATAATTATAAATTATTCACGATTTATTACTAATCTACTCGTGTAGATACACATCTACATGTGGGCCCAGATGACTACACGGACGGTAGGGCTCTCGGTTGTCGTCAATCGATGCGATTTGCGATCGATGCAAGCATTCATGCATTTTGATTTCCGTCCTTGGGCTCGATCGTGGGCAATGGCGGTAACAGGGATGGGGCTCGAGCGTTTAGCCCTATCATAATGTTGCGGGAAAATGAGTAAATCGTGACAAGTTCCAAGGCCGTTCAAAAACCCCAAAAATCTTGGCGATCGATTATCATCAAATTATATTATCCAATAGATTCCTTCCGAAAAATTCCCGAAGGGCAATTTCTTTCGTAAAAAATTTCCGAAGAAATATTGTGCACAGTTTCCGAAAGGAAATTCTTATGAAGTTTTGCATTTCCGTTTGGAAATTCTGCCTAGTTTTCAAACAAAGATTCGCCAAATTTAAAAAATAAAATAATAAAAAGGAAATTCTTTCTAACTTACGAAGGGAAATTCTTTGGAAGGGAAATTCTTTCGAATTTCCAAAGGGAAATTCTTTCGAATTTCCAAAGGGAAATTTTTTCGAATTTCCAAAGGGAAATTCTTTCGAATTTCCAAAGGGAAATTCTTTCGAATTTCCAAAGGGAAATTCTTTCGAATTTCCGAAGGGAAATTCTTTCGAATTTCCGAAGGGAAATTCTTCCGAATTTCCGAAGGGAAATTCTTCCGAATTTCCGAAGGGAAATTCTTCCGAATTTCCGAAGGGAAATTCTTCCGAAGGGAAATTCTTCCGAATTTCCGAGGGAAATTCTTCCAATTCCAATTTTACCGAATTTCCGAGGGAAATTCTTCCAAGGGAAATTCTACCGAATTTCCAAGGGAAATTCTTCCGAATTTCCAAGGGAAATTCTTCCGAATTTCCAAGGGAAATTTTTCCGAATTTCCAAGGGAAATTCTTCCGAATTTCCAAGGGAAATTCTTCCGAATTTCCGAAGGGAAATTCTTCCGAATTTCCGAAGGAAAATTCTTCCGAATTTCCGAAGGGAAATTCTTCCGAATTTCCGAAGGGAAATTCTTCCAAATTTTCGAAGAGAAATTCGTCCGAATTTCCAAAAGGAAATTCGTCCGAATTTCCAAAGGGAAATCTTCCGAATTTCCGAAGGGAAATTCTTCCGAATTTCGAAGGAAATTCTTCGAATTTCGAAGGAAATTCTTCCGAATTTCGAAGGAAATTCTTCCGAATTCGAAGGAAATTCTTCCAATTTCGAAGGAAATTCTTCCGAATTTCGAAGGGAAATTCTTCCGAATTCGAAGGAAATTCTTCCGAATTTCGAAGGAAATTCTTCCGAATTTCGAAGGAAATTCTTCCGAATTTCGGAGGAAATTCTTCCGAATTACGAAGGAAATTCTTCCGAATTCCGGAGGAAATTCTTCCAATTTCGAAGGAAATTCTTCCGAATTTCGAAGGAAATTCTTCCAATTTCGAAGGAAATTCTTCCGAATTTCGAAGGAAATTCTTCCGAATTTCGAAGGAAATTCTTCCGAATTTCGAAGGAAATTCTTCGAATTTCGAAGGAAATTCTTCCGAATTTCGAAGGAAATTCTTCCGAATTCGAAGGAAATTCTTCCAATTCGAAGGAAATTCTTCGAATTTCCGAAGGGAAATTCTTCCGAATTCGAAGGAAATTCTTCCGAATTTCGAAGGAAATTCTTCCAATTTCCGAAGGAAATTCTTCCGAATTTCCGAAGGAAATTCTTTCGAATTTCGAAGGAAATTCTTTCGAATTCGAAGGGAAATTCTTTCGAATTTCGAAGGAAATTCTTCCGAATTTCGAAGGAAATTCTTTCGAATTCGAAGGAAATTCTTTCGAATTTCCGAAGGAAATTCTTTCGAATTTCGAAGGAAATTCTTTCGAATTTCGAAGGAAATTCTTTCGAATTTCCGAAGGAAATTCTTTCGAATTTCGAAGGAAATTCTTTCGAATTTCCGAAGGAAATTCTTCGAATTTCGAAGGAAATTCTTTCGAATTTCGAAGGAAATTCTTTCGAATTTCGAAGGAAATTCTTTCAATTTTCCGAAGGAAATTCTTTCGAATTTCGAAGGAAATTCTTCGAATTTCGAAGGAAATTCTTTCCAATTCGAAATTTCAATTTCGAAGGAAATTCTTTCGAATTTCGAAGGAAATTCTTCGAATTTCCGAAGGAAATTCTTTCGAATTTCGAAGGAAATTCTTTCGAATTTCCGAAGGAAATTCTTTCGATTTCGAAGGAAATTCTTTCGAATTTCCGAAGGAAATTCTCAATTTCGAAGGAAATTCTTTCGAATTTCCGAAGGAAATTCTTTCGAATTTCCGAAGGAAATTCTTTCGATTTCGAAGGAAATTCTTCGAATTTCGAAGGAAATTCTTTCGAATTTCGAAGGAAATTCTTTCGAATTTCGAAGGAAATTCTTTCGAATTTCGAAGGAAATTCTTCGAATTTCCGAAGGAAATTCTTTCGAATTTTCCGAAGGAAATTCTTTCGAATTTCCGAAGGAAATTCTTTCGAATTTCCGAAGGAAATTCTTTCGAATTTCGAAGGAAATTCTTTCGAATTTCCGAAGGAAATTCTTCGAATTTCGAAGGAAATTCTTTCAATTTCGAAGGAAATTCTTTCGAATTTCCGAAGGAAATTCTTTCGAATTTCCGAAGGAAATTCTTTCGAATTTCGAAGGAAATTCTTTCGAATTTCCGAAGGAAATTCTTTCGAATTTCCGAAGGAAATTCTTTCGAATTTCCGAAGGAAATTCTTTCGAATTTCCGAAGGAAATTCTTTCGAATTTCGAAGGAAATTCTTTCGAATTTCCGAAGGAAATTCTTCGAATTTCGAAGGAAATTCTTTCGAATTTCGAAGGAAATTCTTCGAATTCCGAAGGAAATTCTTTCGAATTCGAAGGAAATTCTTCGAATTTCCGAAGGGAAATTCTTCGAATTTCCGAAGGAAATTCTTTCGAATTTCCGAAGGAAATTCTTCGAATTTCGAAGGAAATTCTTTCGAATTTCGAAGGAAATTCTTTCGAATTTCGAAGGAAATTCTTTCGAATTTCGAAGGAAATTCTTTCAATTTCGAAGGAAATTCTTTCAATTTCGAAGGAAATTCTTCGAATTTCGAAGGAAATTCTTTCGAATTTCGAAGGAAATTCTTCGAATTTCCGAAGGAAATTCTTTCGAATTTCGAAGGAAATTCTTTCGAATTCCGAAGGAAATTCTTTCGAATTTCCGAAGGAAATTCTTTCGAATTTCGAAGGAAATTCTTTCGAATTTCCGAAGGAAATTCTTTCGAAGGAAATTCTTCTCGAATTTCGAAGGAAATTCTTTCGAAGGAAATTTCCAATTTCGAAGGAAATTCTTTCGAATTTCCGAAGGAAATTCTTCGAATTTCGAAGGAAATTCTTTCGAATTTCCGAAGGAAATTCTTTCGATTTCGAAGGAAATTCTTTCGAATTTCCGAAGGAAATTCTTCGAATTTCCGAAGGAAATTCTTCGAATTTCGAAGGAAATTCTTTCGAATTTCCGAAGGAAATTCTTTCGAATTTCGAAGGAAATTCTTTCGAATTTCCGAAGGAAATTCTTTCGAATTTCCGAAGGAAATTCTTTCGAATTTCCGAAGGAAATTCTTTCGAATTTCCGAAGGAAATTCTTCGAATTTCGAAGGAAATTCTTTCGAATTTCCGAAGGAAATTCTTTCGAATTCTTCCGAAGGAAATTCTTTCAATTTCTTTCGAATTTCGAAGGAAATTCTTTCGAATTTCCGAAGGAAATTCTTTCGAATTTCGAAGGAAATTCTTTCGAATTTCGAAGGAAATTCTTTCGAATTTCCGAAGGAAATTCTTTCGAATTTCCGAAGGAAATTCTTTCGAATTTCCGAAGGAAATTCTTTCGAATTTCGAAGGAAATTCTTTCGAATTTCCGAAGGAAATTCTTTCGAATTTCGAAGGAAATTCTTCGAATTTCGAAGGAAATTCTTCGAATTTCGAAGGAAATTCTTTCGAATTTCGAAGGAAATTCTTTCGAATTTCCGAAGGAAATTCTTTCGAATTTCCGAAGGAAATTCTTTCGAATTTCGAAGGAAATTCTTCGAATTTCCGAAGGAAATTCTTTCGAATTTCGAAGGAAATTCTTTCGAATTTCCGAAGGAAATTCTTCGAATTTCCGAAGGAAATTCTTTCGAATTTCCGAAGGAAATTCTTTCGAATTTCCGAAGGAAATTCTTCGAATTTCGAAGGAAATTCTTTCGATTTCGAAGGAAATTCTCAATTTCCGAAGGGAAATTCTTTCGAATTTCGAAGGAAATTCTTTCGAATTTCGAAGGAAATTCTTCGAATTTCCGAAGGAAATTCTTTCGAATTTCCGAAGGGAAATTCTTTCGAATTTCCGAAGGAAATTCTTTCGATTTCCGAAGGAAATTCTTTCGATTTCGAAGGAAATTCTTTCGAATTTCCGAAGGAAATTCTTTCGAATTTCCGAAGGAAATTCTTCGAATTTCGAAGGAAATTCTTTCGAATTTCCGAAGGAAATTCTTCGAATTTCGAAGGGAAATTCTTCGAATTTCCGAAGGAAATTCTTTCGATTTCCGAAGGAAATTCTTTCGAATTTCGAAGGAAATTCTTTCGAATTTCCGAAGGAAATTCTTCGAATTTCGAAGGAAATTCTTCGAATTTCCGAAGGAAATTCTTTCGAATTTCCGAAGGAAATTCTTTCGAATTTCGAAGGAAATTCTTTCCAATTTCCGAAGGAAATTCTCAATTTCGAAGGAAATTCTTTCCGAATTTCCGAAGGAAATTCTTCGAATTTCGAAGGAAATTCTTTCGAATTTCCGAAGGAAATTCTTTCGAATTTCGAAGGAAATTCTTTCGAATTTCCGAAGGAAATTCTTTCGAATTTCCGAAGGAAATTCTTTCGAATTTCGAAGGAAATTCTTCGAATTTCGAAGGAAATTCTTCGAATTTCCGAAGGAAATTCTTTCGAATTTCCGAAGGAAATTCTTTCGAATTTCCGAAGGAAATTCTTTCGAATTTCGAAGGAAATTCTTCGAATTTCCGAAGGAAATTCTTTCGAATTTCCGAAGGAAATTCTTCGAATTTCGAAGGAAATTCTTTCGAATTTCGAAGGAAATTCTTTCAATTTCCGAAGGAAATTCTTTCGAATTTCGAAGGAAATTCTTTCGAATTTCCGAAGGAAATTCTTTCGAATTTCCGAAGGAAATTCTTTCGAATTTCCGAAGGAAATTCTTTCGAATTTCCGAAGGAAATTCTTCGAATTTCCGAAGGAAATTCTTTCGAATTTCCGAAGGAAATTCTTTCGAATTTCGAAGGAAATTCTTCGAATTTCCGAAGGAAATTCTTTCGAATTTCCCGAAGGAAATTCTTTCGAATTTCCCGAAGGAAATTCTTTCGAATTTTCCGAAGGAAATTCTTTCGATTTTTCCGAAGGAAATTCTTTCGAATTTTCCGAAGGAAATTCTTTCGAATTTTCCGAAGGAAATTCTTTCGAATTTTCCGAAGGAAATTCTTTCGAGTTTCTCGAAGGAAATTCTTTTGAATTTCCCGAAGGAAATTCTTTTGAATTTCCCGAAGGAAATTCTTTCGAGTTTCCCGAAGAAAATTCTTTCGAATTTCCCGGAGGAAATTCTTTTGAATTTCCCGAAGGAAATTCTTTCGAATTTCCGAAGGAAATTCTTTCGAATTTCCGAAGGAAATTCTTTCGAATTTCCGAAGGAAATTCTTTCGAATTTCCGAAGGAAATTCTTTCGAATTTCCGAAGGGAAATTCTTTCGAATTTCCGAAAGGAAATTCTTCGAATTTCGAAGGAAATTCTTCGAATTTCCGAAGGAAATTCTTTCGAATTTCCGAAGGAAATTCTTCCAATTTCGAAATTCGAAGGAAATTCATCGAATTTCCGAAGGAAATTCTTCGAATTTCCGAAGGGAAATTCTTCGAATTTCCGAAGGGAAATTCTTCGAATTTCCGAAGGGAAATTCTTCGAATTTCCGAAGGGAAATTCTTCGAATTTCCGAAGGGAAATTCTTCGAATTTCCGAAGGGAAATTGTTTCGAATTTCCGAAGGGAAATTGTTTCGAATTTCCGAAGGGAAATTCTTCGAATTTCCGAAGGAAAATTCTTCGAATTTCCGAAGGAAAATTCTTCGAATTTCCGAAGGGAAATTCTTCGAATTTCCGAAGAGAAATTCTTCGAATTTCCGAAGGGAAATTCTTCGAATTTCCGAAGGGAAATTCTTTTGAATTTCCGAAGGGAAAGTCTTTCGAATTTCCGAAGGGAAAGTCTTCGAATTTCGAAGGAAATTCTTCGAATTTCGAAGGAAATTCTTTCCGAATTTCGAAGGAAATTCTTCGAATTTCCGAAGGAAATTCTTTCGAATTTCCGAAGGAAATTCTTTCGAATTTCCGAAGGAAATTCTTTCGAATTTCCGAAGGAAATTCTTTCGAATTTCGAAGGAAATTCTTTCGAATTTCCGAAGGAAATTCTTCGAATTTCCGAAGGAAATTCTTTCGAATTTCCGAAGGAAATTCTTTCGAATTTCCGAAGGAAATTCTTCGATTTCCGAAGGAAATTCTTTCGATTTCCGAAGGAAATTCTTCGAATTTCGAAGGAAATTCTAATTCGAATTTCCGAAGGAAATTCTTCGATTTCGAAGGAAATTCTTTCGAATTTCCGAAGGAAATTCTTTCGAATTTCGAAGGAAATTCTTCGAATTTCGAAGGAAATTCTTTCAATTTCCGAAGGAAATTCTACGAATTTCGAGGAAATTCTTTCGAATTTCGAAGGAAATTCTTCGAATTTCCGAAGGAAATTCTTTCGAATTTCCGAAGGAAATTCTTTCGAATTTCCGAAGGAAATTCTTCGAATTTCGAATTTCCGAAGGAAATTCTTCGAATTTCGAAGGAAATTCTTTCGAATTTCCGAAGGAAATTCTTCGAATTTCCGAAGGAAATTCTTCCGAATTTCCGAAGGAAATTCTTTCGAATTTCCGAAGGAAATTCTTTAATTTCGAAGGAAATTCTTCCGAATTTCCGAAGGAAATTCTTCGAATTTCGAAGGAAATTCTTTCGAATTTCGAAGGAAATTCTTCGATTTCCGAAGGAAATTCTTTCGAATTTCCGAGGGGAAATTCTTCCGAATTTTCGAAGGGAAATTCTTCCGAATTTCCGAAGAGAAATTCTTTCGAATTTTCCTTTGGAAGGGAAATTCTTCCGAATTTCCGAAGGGAAATTCTTCCGAATTTCGAAGGAAATTCTTCGAATTTCGAAGGAAATTCTTCCGAATTTCCGAAGGAAATTCTTCGAATTTCGAAGGAAATTCTTCCGAATTTCGAAGGAAATTCTTCCGAATTTCGAAGGAAATTCTTCGAATTTCCGAAGGAAATTCTTTCGAATTTCCGAAGGAAATTCTACGAATTTCGAAGGAAATTCTGATTCGAAGGAAATTCTGCCGAATTTCGAAGGAAATTCTTCGAATTTCGAAGGAAATTCTTCGAATTTCCGAAGGAAATTCTGAATTTCCGAGGGAAATTCTTTCGAATTTCCGAGGGAAATTCTTTCGAATTTCCGAGGGAAATTCTTTCGAATTTCCGAGGGAAATTCTTTCGAATTCCCGAGGGAAATCCTTCCAAATTCCCGAGGGAAATCCTTCCAAATTCCCGAAATTCTTCCGAATTTCCGAGGGAAATTCTTCCGAATTTCCGAGGGAAATTCTTCCGAATTTCCGAGGGAAATTCTTCCGAATTTCCGAGGGAAATTCTTCCGAATTTCCGAGGGAAATTCTTCCGAATTTCCGAGGGAAATTCTTCCGAATTTCCGAGGGAAATTCTTCCGAATTTCCGAGGGAAATTCTTCCGAATTTCCGAGGGAAATTCTTCCGATTTCGAAGGAAATTCTTCCGAATTTCGAAGGAAATTCTTCCGAATTTCCGAAGGAAATTCTTCCGAATTTCCGAAGGAAATTCTTCCGAATTTCCGAAGGAAATTCTTCCGAATTTCGAAGGAAATTCTTCCGAATTTCGAAGGAAATTCTTCGAATTTCCGAAGGAAATTCTTCCGAATTTCCGAAGGAAATTCTTCCGAATTTCGAAGGAAATTCTTCCGAATTTGAAGGAAATTCTTCCGAATTTCCGAAGGAAATTCTTCCGAATTTCCGAAGGAAATTCTTCCGAATTTCCGAAGGAAATTCTTCCGAATTTCCGAAGGAAATTCTTCCGAATTTCCGAAGGAAATTCTTCCGAATTTCCGAAGGAAATTCTTCCGAATTTCCGAAGGAAATTCTTCCGAATTTCCGAAGGAAATTCTTCCGAATTTCCGAGGGAAATTCTTCCGAATTCCCGAGGGAAATTCTTCCGAATTCCCGAGGGAAATTCTTCCGAATTCCCGAGGGAAATTCTTCCGGATTCCCTAAGGAAATTCTTCCGAATTCCCTAAGGAAATTGTTCCGAATTCCCGAGGGAAATTCTTCCGAATTCCAAAAGGAAATTCTTCCGAATTTCGGAGGAAAATTCTTCCAAATTTCTGAGGGAAATTCTTTCGAAATTCAGAGGGAAATTCTTCCTAATTTCGGAGGGAAATTCTTCCGAATTTCCGAGGGAAATTCTTCCGAATTTCGAAGGAAATTCTTCCGAATTTCGAAGGAAATTCTTCCGAATTTCGAAGGAAATTCTTCCGAATTTCCGAAGGAAATTCTTCCGAATTTCGAAGGAAATTCTTCCGAATTTCGAAGGAAATTCTTCAATTTCGAAGGAAATTCTTCCGAATTTCGAGGAAATTCTTCCGAATTTCCGAAGGGAAATTCTTCGAATTTCGAAGGAAATTCTTCCGAATTTCGAAGGAAATTCTTCCGAATTTCGAAGGAAATTCTTCCGATTTCGAAGGAAATTCTTCGAATTTCGAAGGAAATTCTTCCGATTTCGAAGGAAATTCTTCGAATTTCGAAGGAAATTCTTCCGAATTCGAAGGAAATTCTTCCGAATTTCGAAGGAAATTCTTCCGAATTTCGAAGGAAATTCTTCCGAATTCGAAGGAAATTCTTCCGAATTTCGAAGGAAATTCTTCGAATTTCCGAAGGAAATTCTTCCGAATTTCGAAGGAAATTCTTCCGAATTTCGAAGGAAATTCTTCCGAATTTCCGAAGGAAATTCTTCCGAATTTCGAAGGAAATTCTTCCAATTCGAAGGAAATTCTTGAATTCGAAGGAAATTCTTCCGAATTCGAAGGAAATTCTTCCGAATTTCGAAGGAAATTCTTCCGAATTTCGAAGGAAATTCTTCGAATTTCGAAGGAAATTCTTCCGAATTCGAAGGAAATTCTTCCGAATTTCGAAGGAAATTCTTCCGAATTCGAAGGAAATTCTTTGAATTTCCGAAGGAAATTCTTCCGAATTTCGAAGGAAATTCTTCCAATTTCGAAGGGAAATTCTTCCGAATTTCCGAAGGGAAATTCTTCCGAACTTCCGAAGGGAAATTCTTCCGAATTTCAGAAGGGAAATTCTTCCGAATTTCCGAACGGAAATTCTTCCGAATTTCCGAAGGGAAATTCCCCTCACATACTGAGGGACCGAATGTATGTGTGAGCACACATGTAAGCCTCGCATGGTATGTATGGTCAGTAGTATTAGACTGACTAAAGTCTGGTGAGGCCTGGCAGGATGCCCTACTCACGTTTTGCACAGGCTGTGAAGGGAGGGTCCTCGCAAACCACCTATTAAACCTAAGCACCATTCCATAGAAAAGCAGGCAGATGAACCGATACGGCTCGATTCAACAAACTGCTCATCGACCATCGTATCATCACCGCCACCATTGCCGAGGTCTATCATTACACCTAAAAGTCTGAACACTTTTAGTTGAGCAGCACCCGGCAAACAATCAAAGCTTTAAACACACCAACACCTCCCTCCAGTTGCACATATAGATCGTTCCGTGCGATCATCCGGAAGGGGTTCAATCGGCCAGGGTCAGCGACGGTGGGTGGAGGAAGTAATTGATAATATCAAGCATAAAAACAACACTTTGTGCAATACCTGTCTAACGGGTTTTGTTCGCGAGGTTTTATTCTAGAACCACTCCCCCCACTCTGTAAATTCAGTAAAACGGCGGCAGCTCACAAAAATCTTTTTAAAAATCGATAAAGTGGCACCCTTTTGACTACCGTGCAACCGCTGCTAATGGACAAATTGATAGTGCTGTTAATTTCAACTTTGAATAAATTTTATGACACAAATAAAATATAATAAATGCAGGTGCGACTCTCAAGGTGCGTCAACTTGCTCGTTCGATCTACCTAGTGCTGCTCCAGCAATGTATCCGTCATCGTAAATCTAGCTTGCCGCGCATCGCGTCGTCGTGTCAAAACCCAACGGATCTTAGAATGGGTCATAAATAAACCAAACAGAGTGGGCTGTCGGAGCAAAGTGGAGCACTGTCAACAAATCGTTTCGCTCCCCAGAAGCTTGGAGTGCTCCCGTGTTTCACTTTCCATCTGATCCCCTGCATTGCTGCATGCTAATCGTATGCAAATTGACTTCTCTCTTTTTTTTTTTGCGATAGATAATAAATTGCAACAAAGATAATTACAATAATTATTCAATAAAGCAAAGCCATTCGCAGCCCAGCTGTGGTAGGCTTTGTGTGAACCTACAACCATTTGACGCGCACTTAATAATGGTTGGGCCGGAATGTGAGTGTTGCTTCGACTAAACGATTTTGACAGCTCCGTTCCGGGCCACCTTCGCTGCCGCGTGTGTATTTTACGCCGGGAAAGCAATATCAAATGATTATTTATTATTATATTGGCAAAGGCAGTTTTTACATTCTGTAGGTCTCTTGCTCGCTTATAACTCCTGATGACAGATGATGCCTTTTAGATTGTGAACCCTCGATAGTACAATTTTTTTAGTTGCCACGTTGAATTACAAAATCTTTACTCTCTTAGTGAAATGTCTAAATAGTTGATTTGCCAACTACCTAATGGACATTATCTGTTTGTCCGAAGTTCATCGCGATTAGGTCTTGCCTGAGAAAATTAAATGAAAGCTAATGCAGTGGCGAACCTGCTAGATCAAAATTTACATTTGCTGAATGTTCAGACACAACACCGACATACCTTTCGCACAAATGATCGTATCGCACTCAGTTATGAAAACCAGTTCAACTAACTGTTTTCCTTGTTGAACCCCAGTGCAATCAGGACGACAAGTAATCCACCTAAGGGTTTTGGCCCCACTCATCCGTCCGTTCACGCAAGAAACTATTTACGACAAGCATTATCTCCGCGCGATGATCGGTCGTCGATGCGCAGGTCCCATCGTGTTTCTCCTTGTCCTCGATCCCCGTGTGCCTTACCGGCATAAATTATCCCTCGCATTAGCATTCGGCGGGTTGGCGGCGCGGTGAGTACGCAACCGGGCACCACCACCACCGACTCGATCGAAGAAAACCGCCACCGGGCTCGGTTCGGCTTTTGACTCCGTTCCTCGTATCGGTTCCGATTTGGAACCTCCCGGTGGTAGTGCGCGGTCCCAAGTTTAACATCAACAAACCATCAATAACTCGCTTTCGAAGCACTCGGTGCGATCTGCGCAATCGGTGGAGAACGCGTGCCCAGAGGGTCCTCGTCGTTTTGTTGTCGGGTTCTTTTTTTTCGGGGAGTACAACGCGCGTAGGCAACGGGGGGAAGCCTTGGCCGCCTGGTATGGAACATGAGGGTAACTAATGTAAGCAACAACCTACCTCCCTGCCCACCTATGGATATCAACTGATGCAAATGTGATTAAGATAACTATCAGAATCGCGCCTCGAATCGAAACGGAATCTAGCTGAGTGGTGATCCTTACATCGGATTGACAGGGGCGTCATTAGAGCGGAGCGCGACTGAAATATTACAATGCCGAAAAGTCAACGCTGTTGAAGGTGGATTCAATCTTGATCGCATTGCATTTGGGATAATGTCCTAGAGGTGACAATTTCCCTACGGAAATTCGGAAGAATTTCCTTTCGGAAATTCCGAAGAATTTTCTTTCGGAAACTTGGAAGAATTTCCCTTTCTTAAATTCGGACGAATTTCCCATCGGAAATTCGGAAAAAATTCCCTTCGGAAATTCGGAAGAATTGCTATTGAATAGTTATCACATCGGTCTATGGGATCAGAAGTTATTGCCAAAATACTATTTTTTGCGCGCAAAAAATCGATTTTTTCTCTTAGAACATTTTTGGGACTTTTTCAGATGACAGACTTTTTTTCAGATGATGAATTTTTTTTTCATCGAATTTTATTACCGGACGATACGCAAACGTTTTCATAGCCAAAAATATCCCCCTATGCTAAATTTGAGCTGAATCGGACATGATTTAGGAGTGCTCAAAATTAATTAAAACTTTTTTTTTCTCACAAGGGGGAAACATTGTTTTGTTTTTTGATGCCAATGGACCCTAAGCTTCGAAGTTTTTGTAAAAAAATGTTTTTGAGATAACATCAGATCTCGACCTTTCATGCATTTTTTATAAGTATTTTAACTTAACATGCAAGTGACTTCAACGCCGTTAAAGCGATGATCCCCTTCATACTTGGTGACCAAATAATCTCGGAATTTCCCCAATCAAATAACAAACGCCAGTAATAAGCCGATTTTTGAGATCGAGAACTACAAATGCAACACATGAGCATTGCGAATACAAACTTTTTTTTAGATTTTATCGTCCAGTGAATCATGCTCCACTATTTCGACCTATATATTACTACACTAGTGATGTACAAAAACTCAAGATAATATAGTTAGTTGTAATGCTTTTGATTAATAAACGTTGCGGATGGGAAAAGGGGGTGCTGCTCAAAGGCTTCTTATTTCTATTGACAATGTAGGCAATTAACCTTTGGATGCATTAACCACACTAAGTCGAAGCATCATTACCAATTGGGCTTTTAAAGTGGAAATTTTAAGTTATCGTACCGTCGTTTGGGGAGACAATGGGTCAAATGGGGGTGAGAATAGGACACTGTTTCAACTACATAGAATGTTTGAATTAGATTTATTGTATCTGAGGATAAAAAAACTGAATAATAAGAGACCTTGATTTTGTTGTCCGACCTGCAGACTGTCGGTGAGGGCACTGACTAATTATCTACCCTCAGACCCATTGTTACCCCTGACGACCTACATAACCCTTCAGTTTTTTTAAATTGCTTTAATAATGTTTGGGCTGTTATCACAGATTTTTTATCCAAATTAGGTGATGTGAGAGATTTGGACATATTATGTATCTTTACAGACACTGTTCGTTTTTATAACAAACTAGCGAAAATACCCAGGTTTGCCCGGGTGTTTATATTGCAAATGTCACACACTGAATTATTTCCAGCACCGCACTCTAGATCAATTTCCGTGTGATTGTTTTGCTTTCCTCAACAACTGACCCATAATTGTATTCTAATGATTTTTTACCTTTCCCCGTTAAATTCACCAACTTTTTGTATATACAAACCTTGCGAATCTCAAAACGAATCGATTAGGGAAAAAATCTTGCAAATCGGTTAACCCGTTCGCGAGTTAAATCATCAGGGAGGAAATCTCAACTAATTTTTATTATATAGATTAGCTTTATAAACTCGGCTTTGCTTACATAGATGCAACTCGGTGTGTACACTGCGATCGTTTTCTCAATATGGCGGCTGTAGCGGTTTGTCTTTATTTCCTATTTGGTGTTAGGCTGTTTGGCTCAACCTTCTTCTTCTTCTGTATAATAAAATGAGTTCAAATTCGCTTCCTAACGATTTAATTCAAGAACGGGTTGACCGATTTGCAAAATTTCCTCCCTAATCGATTCATCTTGGGATCCGTAAGGTTTGTATATACAAAAAGCTGACGGGGAAATGTTAAAAATCGGTGGAATACAATTTTGGGTCAGTGGTTGAGGAAAGCAAAACAATCGCAAGGCAAGGCACATACCGCCAGCAAAAAAGCTACTTTGATATGTTTGAAAATTTGGTCGCCACGTGGTGGATTCTGGCGATGAATGCTTTGATAGCAAGTGCTATTTGTACTGCGGATAAATTTTACACATGGGACCGTACACTTATTACGTAAGCAATTTTTCTGGGTTTTTCGATCCCCCTCCCCCCACACACCTAAAAATATTCATGTAATTTTAGGTGTTGGGATGCTGACATATACGAGCGTGACTTTTGACGCAAATTTAGGTGAAACTTTAATTTTACATCACGACTTTATTGACAAAAAAATTAGGATTGGAACGAGAATCGAACATAAGCCCGCTGAGTGAGAGCCCAACGCCTTACCACTCAGCTATCTTCGTTTCTTGAAAGAGGGGTGATCGAAGTAAAACAGGTTCCACGATTTACACTGGACAAGTATTTCACTGCATCAAGCCATCGGCTGCTTGTGCGTTAGGTGCATCGCATCGGGTGCTGTGTTTAGGTTCCGAGACATGTAATTTTCAATCACCTGACAATGAAAAATATATGATTCAGTTTATGTCATGTGGTTTTGTGTCATTTTATTCAAATACGTCACATGTAATATTCATAATTTTTTGGTGTGCATATAAGATTTTTTCCACACAAAAGATTTTTTTATTTATATGGCGCGTAAGATATTGACAGACCCCCCTTCCCCCATAAGTGCTTACGTAATATGTGTACCGCCACCATCTATGAGAGCCTTGGAAAATGATCATGAGTTGTCATTTTGTTGCAAGGCACAATACTACAAGAGATTGAAAAACATTCCTCTTGTTCTATTTCTTTTATTGTTTCTTCTTTTTCTTCTTTCATCTTTCTTCTGCCTTCTGCACTCAGATACAGATACAGAATATGAGCACCAAATTTGGTTGAAATAGGTTCACGGGTTCAGAAGCAGCACTGATTTTCTTCATTCTCAATGCAATACCCCTCCCTCCAAACCCTCCCCTTTCCAAAACTAACCACTCATATAATCGTCCACCAATAGTTGATATATGTGCAAAATTTGGTTGAAATCGGTCAAGTGGTTCAGAAGTAGTTAGCGAACATACGTATATACATACATACATATATAGGGTTGTAGGACAAATGGTCGAAGGTCGAAGGACAAAAGGTCGAAGGTCAAAAGGTCGAAAGAACAAACGGTCGAAACAAAAAATCGGAGTGAAAAGGTCGAAGGTGAAAAGGTCGAAAGTCAAAAACTCGAAGGTCAAGAGGTCGAAAGTCACGAGGTCGAAAAGACAAAAAGGTCGAAACAAAAAATCTGAGTCAAATGGTCGAAAGGGTCAAAAGGTCGAAAAGACAAAAGGTCGAAACAAAAAAACTGAGTCAAAAGGTCGAAGAACAAAAGGTCAAAGGGTCAAAAAGTCGAAGGGACAAAGGTCGAAACAAAAAATCTGAGTCAAAATGTCGAAAGGACAAAAGGTCGAAAGGTCAAAATGTCGAAGGGACAAAACGTCTAAACAAAAAATCTGAGTCAAATGGTCGAAGGGTCAAAAGGTCGAAAGGACAAAAGGTCGAAGTGTCAAAATGTCGAAGCGACAAAAGGTCGAAGCAAAAAATCTGAGTCAAAAGGTCGAAGGACAAATGATCAAAGGTCAAAAGGACAAAAGGTCGAACGGTCGAAGGGACAAAAGGTCGACACAAAAAATCGGAGTCAAAAGGTCGAAGGTCAAAAGGTCGAAAGTCAAAAGCTCGAAGGTCAAGAGGTCGAAAGTCAAAAGGTCTAAAGGACAAAAGGTCGAATGGTCAAGAGGTCAAAATAAAAAATCTGGGTCAAATTGTCGAAGGGTCAAAAAGTCGAAAGGACAAAAGATCGAAGGACAAATGGTCGAAGGTCAAAAGGTTGAAGGTCAAAAGGTCGAAAGGACAAAAGGTCCAAAGGTCAAAAGGTCGACAGGACAAAAGGTCGAAGAGTCAAAATGTCGAAGCGACAAAAGGTCGAAACAAAACAATCGAAGTCAAAAGGTCGAAGGACAAAAGGTTGAAGGTCTAAAGGACAAAAGGTCGAAAAGTCAAAAGGTCGAAGGGACTAAAGGTCAAGACAAAAAATCTCAGTCAGAAGGTCGAAGAACAAAAGTCTGAAAGTAACAACGTCAAAGGACAAAAGGTCGAAAGTAAAATGGTTAAAGGACAAAAGGTCGAAAGAACAAAAGATAGAATTTACGGTTGTAGGACAAAAGGTCGAAGGTCAAAAAGTCGTAGATCAAAAACTCGAAGGTCAAAAGGTCGAAGGTCGAAAAAATAGGCAAAACGTCGAGTGTTAATCCACCATTCTTTTGCACATTTATGTTTATTTATGTTTCACCTGATAGTATTTCATTGTGAAAAATTTCCTTCTTGTAGTCATAGATTAGTCATGATTATATTTTATTGTAGAATTTTTCCTTCTTTTAATCTTTTAATCATAGGCTTCTTTCTAGTTTCGCACACCGATCGTCGAGAGTCAACAAAGGTTCTACCGTTCTACACCGTTGAGATTTCGTGATTACGCAATGGGATTAATTGCGTGTTCGAATGAGCCAGCAAATTATTCTGAGGACTTAGAGTGTGAAGACAAGTTTAAATGGCAAATAGCCATGCAGGAAGAGCTCAAAGCTCACATTGAAAACGAAACTTGGAAGTTGGTTCGGATACCGGACGGTCGGAAACCTATCGGTTGTCGATGGATGTATCGAAGAAAGAACGATGGCAGCATCAAAGCAAGATTAGTTGCGCAGGCATTTGCGCAGCGTTTCGGAGTTGATTATGGAGAGGTATTTGCTCCTGTTGCTATGCAGACTACGTTCCGAATACTTCTCACTGTGGCAAGTCATAAACGGATGCTGGTACAACACATAGACGTTAAAACTGCCTACCTCAACGGCCGACTAGATGATGAAATATTTATGAAACAGCCACAAGGATTCAAGGTACGAGGAAAGGAGGAGCTCGTTTGTAAGCTGAACCGTAGTCTGTATGGACTAAAGCAAGCTGCTCGGATTTGGAACCACACTATCAAGCAAGTATTACTAGATGCTGGTTTCAAGCAATCTAAAGCCGATGCGTGTTTATTTATGAAGGAAGTTGGGGCTGGTCAGTGGGTCTACCTGCTGATTTATGTAGACGACATCGTTGTAGTTAGCAGCTTCGAATCCGAAATAAGGAAGGTAGAACAAATCCTGCGAAAGAACATGAAAATTACTGTGCTGGGCGATATAAGCAGTTTTCTCGGAATCGTGGTAACTCGGCGTATGGATGGAGTTTTCTTAATTAATCAAGAGCCGTTCATAAGAAAAATAGAGAAGCAGTATAATCTTTGTGAAGCTAAAAAATCTAAAATACCAATGGATACTGGATACTACAAGAACACGGGTGATTCCGAGAGTTTGCCGAACAATGAGGAATACCAGTCATTAATCGGTGCTCTGTTGTATATTTCGACAAACACCAGACCAGACATTACAGCAAGTGTTTCAATTCTGAGTCGGAAGATTAAAAATCCGACGAAGGTTGACTGGACAGAGTTGAAGCGTATTGTGCGGTACTTGTCCGGTACAGCAAACTACAGTCTTATGCTTGGATCATCCGATAAACTAATTCTAGAAGGCTTTAGTGATGCCGATTGGGCCAGTGATGCAAGTGACCGTAAATCAAATAGCGGATTTGTTTTCAAATTTGGTAACGGTGTAATCAGCTGGGCGAGCCGCAAACAGTCTTGTGTCTCTATTTCAACCATGGAGGCAGAATATGCCCTAGCCCTAGCCGAAGCTGTTCTGGAATTGGTTTGGCTACGGAGGTTGCTTGATGAAGTAAGCGTGCATCAGACGAATCCAACAATCATATGGGAGGACAATCGGAGCTGTATGGATTTTACGTGCCTGGAACGACAGAATAGACGATCCAAACATATTGATACCAAGTTCCATTACACCAAGCACCTTGTTTCAAATGGCACAGTGGAGCTGAAGTTTTGTGCTACGGAAAACATGTTGGCTGATATCATGACGAAGCCTCTGGCAGCTAATAAGGTACGGAAATTCGTCGACATGTTGGGTCTGGTTCCGATGGTTCACCCAGGAACAAGCAATCAAGTTGAACATCAAGGAGGAGTGTTGGCGGTACCATTGCCTTAAGTGATGCTCACCGTACAAGAAGACTGGCAGCAATACTACTATGTGACATAACTTTATATGCTTTGATCTTTTGTCAGAAAACTTTATTAAACTTAACGTGTCTCCAAAGTACCTTTCGCGTATATTTTACGGTTCGTACCCGGTATCCAAAGATTCCCACAGCCTATTCTGCCAATAAATATTATTGTTGTTCCAATCCTACATCGCATGATTGAAACAACATTAGTATCGTTCTTTCGACAATCATTCCATAAAATGGAAAAACTGCATAAACTAATCAACATAAATCATCCGACCTACACGAAGCGGGCATGGAGCAGTGGTAAGATGGATGAATCTTACTCCCCGTGTCACTAATTCGATTCGGTTTCTGTCACTTTTTACTCTCTAGTCGATGTAATCGTATAGTCGATAAGGTAGTTTCGCTGCATTTTCGAAAGTTAAAACAACCGTGGATATTGTTGTTTTCTGATGTATTATTTGACAATGACAGCTGAAAAGCATAGTTGAAACAAATATATGTATACGAAAGTTGATACAACTTTCGCGTATGGTTGAAGCAACCCTATTTGGGTTGTATCAACCAAAAATTTTGTTATTTATAAATCAATGCAAAAATATTGTTGATTTGAAGCAGAATACGGTTGATTCTGGCACGTCTTTTCTCCGTGTAGTAACCCTTTAACACCTAAGACCGCTTTTAGACGGGATTCTTTGATATTTTTTTGTAATTTTTAATTGTTCAGATTACAAAAAGTGTTTGATGCCGAACAATAATATAAACTTTAATGCTTGTTCGAATCTTCTTTAAAATAATTCTAAACTAGAAAAACAAAATTTTCAAAAGGTGAAAGTGATGAAACCACCAATTTGAATGTATTGCCTAAAATGTGTTCAGATTGGTGATTTTGAGCAAAAACAAATATTTGGTGTTTAACAGCGCCTGTTAAAATATAAGGCATATCTAACAGAAGAACAGAAGTAAGAACTGTCTATGCATAATAAAATGAAACCTCCAATCTCTTTGAGACCTTTTGTCTCTTCTATCTTCCGTCCTTTCGATATTTTGACCCAACTATTTTTTCAACCTGTTTTTCCTTCAACCTTCTTTCATTTTTTCGACCCTCTTTTCCTTCGACCTTTTGTCCTTTCTATTTTTTGACTTTTAACCTTTTCACCTACGGCCCTTTGTCCTTTCGACATTTTATCCTTTCGACATTTTATCCTTTCGACCTTTTGTTCTTTCGACCTTTTGTCGTTTCGACCATTTGTCCTTTCCACAATTTGTCCTTTCCACCATTTGTCCTTTCGACCTTTTGTCCTTCGACCTTTTGACCGTCCACCTTTTGACACAGATTCATAAATAAAAGATTTATTATAGTGTATAGCCCCCCGAATCAGTTCTTTATTATGACAGTTTGCAAAAAAAGATTCTCACGGTATGCTACATATCATAAATGTGCACAGAGATGATATGCGAGAGATTTGTTTATTCCAGCCCCCTGAAACGGCTGTCATCTGCATACAATATGATTGAAGCCAAAAACTTGGTGCTAAACTTGGTGCTAGCTATCAAGCTGTGGCTTTAAGCACGGAACACAGTGACGCATGCGCCAATATCGCTCGAGGAGAGATTTAATTCGAATAAAAAATAAAGGAACAGTTTTTTTTTAATATGTATCATAAATGTATTGCAATTATCTCTATAGCTGATTCGTTAATTTCAGATACACATGTTTCGTTATAGCGCAAAAGTTATCAGCACTGTGTTTGTCACAATAACAAATACCAAATTATTAATAATAACAAATTAGTCAAGTCTGCCTGATACCCATGTCGATATCTTAACGGTTTGATAGATGTCTGAAGAAATTTGACAAATATTTGGCATTGTGATAAAGAGTGGGCCTTTAAATTCTAATGCATCGTTCTGTTAAAAAATCAAATTTTTGCAAGTAGAAAAAATAAGACTGCAAGCCAATTAACTGATTGATCAAATTTAAGAACACTATTCTCGTTGGAATCTGAAGCAAAATAAAAAAAAAACGCAGGTATCTCCAACAGTTTTCTGTTCATGTTTATTTATTTTGCTGCTCAGAAATGCGACGTAATTGCAAAGTGCATTGATCCAAATTCCGTAGTTAAGATAACGCGTTCAATCGCCAAAACATACAAAATTTGAATCCCGTGATTCAATCTGCAGAAAATAGAACAAAGCTGTTTTGAGCTTTTGAACCTGAACTTAAATTAATCTGAGGCAGCTGCTGGGAGAATGCATGTTTCAGATTCATATTAAAATTAAATGTAGCAGAACAATTTGAATCACTACTAATCTGATTTAATGCTTAGGTTTTTTAGGATTCTTGAGATTAACTCATAATCGACAAAAATTCAAATGTTACACATTTGCGACATGATCAGTATGGTTAGGTTTCTCGTCAGCTAAAAGAACTTTTTTTCCGGTGCATGATCATTGGCAGCTCGATAGTTATTATTTTAAATCTCCTGAATATTACGCTAAGTCCATTATGCTTCAAAAAACTATTATTCTGCCAACACACAAATTGTCCAGTTTAAAGCAAAATTTTATTCACAATGCGACATCCACTTCCAGTTGGATCAGATCAAATGTAAAGAAAAAAGATTCCAATAGTGTTTCATGAAACACCTGTCGATGACACGTACAATGACCAAGTAGATTATTTATCTTGGTTTCGACGCCCACATTATAAGGTTATGTCCATTTAGAATCCGGAATAATAAAATCATCTGTATCTCGGTAACGGATTGACGTACACACGGACATTTGGAAGTACCCATTAAATGGGTATCGAGTACTCATTTTTTAGAAAGGTTCTGGAATGTCAAAAAGTGGGCATTTTTCTGATGACATAAAATGAATGTTTTTACCCCATAATAAAATATCTCTACATACATATAATAATGGGTAAATTTTGCCCATGTTGTTGAATATTCAACGCCGCCATATTTTTTCTTCGGTCATAGTCCGTGCGTGAAATAACCAAGGAAGTCCACCAGAAAATATTTTTTGAAGATTCTCCATCTATTCGCACATATTCCAATGTGCGATGGTCCGAAAAACATTAGTTAAAATCCTTGTTAAAATCCGCAACTCCAAGAAATAACGGAAAACATCGACAACTGAGCTGAAAAGTAAGTTTTTCTTTGCCCTCATTAATCGCTTACCTTTTGTAACCTATATAACATATTTTTGTAGGCTGTTCTTCACTTCTACAATCCCCAAGCAGTTTGCATCCAAGTTAGGAGCCAAAAGAATTTGATGTATTTCCCGGATATTCACCCTACAAGGAGAAATTGGCCGAATCCGGACACAAGGAATCCTCCAGTTTTGTTCAAATCAACCAGCTACAATGCTCAAATAGAATGGCTACAATTAATGCTTCCGGCTATCGGTTCCGGCTACAATGTTCAAATCGAGGCTCAAAAGTTGCGTTTTTTTTAATTATATTAATAAAATCATTGTTTACGATGTAATATTCATATTTGTTTTAATTCTGAATACTTTCTGGTGGAGCACGAAATATTCCTTACATAACCTCAATTTAACGAAGCTAAAAATGGGGTTAATTTACCCATTTTTGCAATTAAAGCCAAGTATGAAAAGTACCCATTATTTGAAGTTTGGTTCGAATACCCATTAATGGGTATATCGGATTTACCCATTAAATGAGTTATGCCGCTTTTCTTCGAAATGGGTACGAAAATACCCATTAATGGGTACTTGATCGCTTCCGTGCAAATAACCCAGCAAGGAAGGTTACTCTAACTTGACCCTAATATGAGTGTAACCTGTTAGAAAGTTACTCTAATATTCTCACTAACTTTAGGGTAAAATGAGACTAAAATTAGACAGATCTGCAACACTTTTGTTAGGTATGTTTATGTTTGTTGCATGATTTGATCTAACATGCTAGTCTAACTTTAGAGTGAAGTTAGTTATGTTTCGCAGTGGGCGGTTAGGGTATTGTTAGGGTTGTTTGAAAAGGGCTTTTATGCTGATTTATTTACATCCAGCTGCCATTCATGGCAGAATGATTATGTACTTGTGAAAATCGTGAAAATACATAACCAAACTGCCTCGAATGACAATGGGATGTAAATGAAATATCAAACAAGATCAACAGGAAGTTTTTTTTACATAAATTACATTTTCCGGAGATTCCTCCAGAAGTTCCGTCAGAGATTCGTATGAGTTCCTTCGGAGATTACCCCAGGAATTTTTTTAAAGATTCCCGCAGAAGTCCTTCGAGGATTCATCCAGGAATTCCTGGAAGATTTTTCCTCCAGGAAATTTTTCTGAGATTCCTCCAGAAAATCCTTCAGTGGAAGAAAATCCTACACGTAAAAAAAATTAATGTTATTTATTATTAATATTTCTAATAATTTTTTGCCAAAGCAGGCGCTTAATGATTGGTATAAGAAAAAACTTATACATCGCATTAGTCACATACATTCCGAAACTTATACTTTTCATTAACTTATGAATGTTATTAGCTGTTTGTTATGGGATCATGCATTAGGTGGCATAATGAAGAGTATAAGTATTTTCGAATGGTTTTTTGCCATAACATATAAGGTTATTTTTTTACGTGTATAAGATTTCCCTCGGAGATTTCTCCAAGAATTAAGATTCCTTTTAAAATTCCTGAGGGATCCCTCTAACAGTTCCTTTGGAGATTCCTCCAGGAATTCCTGGAAGATTTTTACATGAGATCCTTCTGAAATTCCTCCAGGAAATCCATCAGGAGTTGCCTCGGAGATTCCTCCAAGGATTCTCGCGGAGATGCAACCAGAAATTTCTTCGGGGACTCCACTGGATTCCCCTACGGTCTCCTTGAGAGATTCCTGCAAAAGTTTCTTCGGAGATTCCACAAGAGTTTTTTTCGGAGATTCCTCCGCGGGTTCCTTTGAAGGTTCCTCCAGGAGTTACTTTGCAGTTTGCACCTGTTATTCCTTTAAAGATTTCTGCAGGAATTTCTTCGGAGATTAATCCAGAAGTTCCTTCGGAGATTCCTTCAGAAGTTCCTTCGGAGATTCCTTCAGAAGTTCCTCCGATGATTCCTACAGGAGCTCATTCGGAGATTCTTCCAGAAGTTATTTTGGATATTTCTCCAGAAGCTTCCTACAGGAAGCCTTGCCAAATACCTAAAACAAAACACTTCCAGAAGTTAGTTCCCCTTTCCTGACTATTTGGATCCAATCTTACCACTTAGTGATGATAGTTGCATTGCTGAGCTTCATTTATCCTTATAAGTTTTATTTTAATGTCAATTATTGTCGGTCGAAGAAGCGCTGGGAAACCACGAGAAACAAACACGTGAAATCAATTTTCCTTTTTTCCTTTCTTTTCTTCAGTATCTGTGCACCGACCGAAGCCGGTCGGCGGAGTGAAACGAAAAGAACTGTCAAAATTTAAAGAAAAAATGGAATCAGCATAAAAGCATAAAAATGGTTATGTATTCGAGCCGTAACATAACTAACAGACCCTAACCAGTGTCTAACTTCTCACAGATTGTTACTCTGGGAAGGTTAATACATCAAAACAATGGTAATTCACTGTACTTTAAGGAAAAAATATTGACACAAATAATTTCTTCTTGTTTCTAGTGAAAATTCCCACCTTCTTCTTTATTCCTCTCATCAAAAGTTGCACACCTCCGGAGTCAACTTCCTTGGCACATTTGTTCCACATTTTGGTCATCTGAGTCGCGTCCCGAGCTGTTTTTCCACTTTTCTTAAGCTTCCACTTCATTACTGCCCAAAATGTCTCGATGGGCCGGAGCTGTGGGCAGTTGCGTGGATTTATGTTTTTATCGATGAAATCTTCGTTATTATCGTGGTACCACTGGATGACTTCCCGGCTGTAATCGCAACTCGCCAAATCTGGCCAAAACTTCACGGGACATTTATGGGCTTTATGGAAGGTCGACCGCGGTTTTTGAGACATTCCTCCTTGAACAGCTTCGAGTCCATAGTCTTATTCGTCACAAACACTTACATCTTTGCCCCACAGTTGCATATCCCTTGCCAAAATCATCCGTTTTTTTTGCAAGTTTGTCCAAAAAGCAAACTTAAACTTCGCAGGAACTACTCCTCGTGCCGTCACCATGTAGAATTTTCGGCTAGGAAGCTGTCCGAAGTCCATTTTGACGTAGGTTCCATCGTCGATTGCAGGATTATCAACGTGGGTGTGCAGACTTTTTTCTCTCCTTTCGGCTTCCATCTGGAATAATTTTTGACACGCTGCACGAAACTTCGTGAAATTTATACCACAGCAAGTGGGCGCCTAGGTAGACAAACCGCTGTAAAAGAATTCTTGCAGCGGTTACTTTCCGTGCCGCTGCAATACAATAAATGATTCCGGATTCTAAATGGACATAGCTTTAGTGAGCTCAAGTTTGTAACCAAAGAGCTAATTCGTCAAGATCAAATAGATGAATTGAGTTCGTCAACTGAAAAGTAGGTGTGCTCATATCTCATAGAGGCAGTTCAATAATTATCTGCTTGCAGAGCAGATATTCATTGATGTATGCTTTGGAACGTAACGCATTGTAACGCTAGCCTTCTTGAAAAAATTGATTTCATTAACATTTCATCCAAATATCGTTATTTTCGCACAGGTAACTAGTCAAACACATTCGCAGCAATCTTATTTGCATAAAGACCATGCGGGATTCAGCAGCGGCATTGAATTTAGTTTAGATATCAATAAAATATCAACAGGATAACAGGATAAACTTATTTCTTGAAGGACCTTAGCCGGCCCTGTAAACTAACTGTGGAACAATATTAATTTCACCTGTCATAAGACGAGTTTATACCATCCCATTGAATTCCACCATTAATCGTACTTGACTCGACCAAGTCGAGTCAAGTACGAGACACTGAAGACGGCCTTACTGTTGAGGTCGAAATACGTATCTGTCAAGATACAATTAAGTGGTGGAATTCAATGGGATGGTATAAACTCGTCTTATGACAGGTGAAAACATTCCGCTAAAAAGCTCAAAATAATTTTCTTATCAATATTAATTTTCCGGTTCAGGCACCCCTAAATTGTGAAAACCGGATGATAATTGACAGAGTTACAATATATTTATTTAATTTCTCTCAAAATTTGCTTAACCCAGTTAATGTGGTCATCTACAGCATTATACGAGCGCTAATGCCCGCTTATTTTAAGCTCTATTAGTGGAATGTCTAGAAATAATTTGATTTAAAACGGAAAGCAGTACGGGGTTGGACTTTTCTCATACTGTGTATCAAGTGTGATATCACAAAATAAAATATGAAATCGAAAAATTGCGTTTATTATGCTGTAGAAGGAAAGTCCAGCCCCGTACTGCTAACCGTTTTGAATTAAATTGCTCCTAAAATTTTTGAGAAGAGGTTTAAAAAACTTCCCGTATGTTTCCTCGTGCAAGTTTTTTTCAAATATTATCCTTAGACTTCTTCTTCTTCATGCAACCTTCATTCGCCAATAATGACAAATTCATGAAGATGATGATGATCGCTGCGATGACAAACGACACAAGACAAACGTCAAATAGATTGCACCTCACCAGAACATGTTAGATTGTGGCGGCTATCGAAATTAATTTATTGTTTTTTTTCGGTGATAATTTCTGCTGATTTTGATGATAATTATATTGTGGCAGCTATTGTCACAAGTAAAATGCTAGATTATCGATGAAAACAGAACAATATAACTTAAAATATTGAAATTTCAATTATCATGATCGAAAATCATTTTGCGATACATAATTAAATACCCGCGCGAAATGTACGGTACAATATGAACGGAGCTTTAAACTTCAAGAACAGCACTAGCGCCACACCAACAAACGGTGGCTTCAAGAACTAGTGCTTGTTTCACGGGGTTGGTTTATTCACTTTTGGATTCGATCCCTGACATAGACTTATGTTTGCCAAATTATACTGATTGAAAATGTTTCTATGTGCCAAATTATACTGATTGAAAATATTTCTCTGTTGAAAACACAATACGAAAAAGAATTCCTAGTGAGCTCTAAATCTTAAACGAAAAATCCTCACCACAAATGAACCAAATCAGCATCCAGCAGCCGCCCGACAATATCCGGAATACTTGACTCGCAATTAATTATCGCACTCGGAATTGTTTCGTTGACAAATTTCGGAATGCCTGCCGAAACCTTTCTCATTCTCCACCGAGATGCGACGGCCTCGTTGTGGATGCCAGTCTGCTTCAACGTTCAGCAGCACGGAGTCTTTGTGATGGCCGCAGCACCGCACATACCGCGTATGTGCCTGGCGGCGATGTAAACATGTTTGAAAACATTTCGGCTCGCTGACGCTGCGGCTCAGCGTGGTTGTGGTAGATCTGACGGCACTGATGGTAAGGCAGCAGCAGCAGCATCATCATGTGCGATATTGTAGGTACTGCTCGTTTTCTTCGCCTTTCGGTGGCTTGCTTTGGCGCGTGATTTATGTTTGGTATTTAGACGATTTCAACCGTTTTCAGGCCGAGAGTTGGTTGGACCGAGAGGTTTTATGTTCGTTTTAATATTCACACTTTAAAGTTCGATGTCTTTGTCTGTTCCCATCAGTTCTATAAAACCAATGCTATTATGTGCTATCATGGATGATAATTTCGTTACATAGACAGATCTACTTTGGTGACGACTAAATTAAAACCAAACACAAAACATTATTTTTTATATCTCTCGTGTGATCTAGAGATAGTGAAGAAGATAATAGAACAGATTCTACTATCTATAATGTAATGTAAGCAACTACTTTTTAAATTCATTTATGTACTAAAGTAAATCTAATATATTCTTACTAAACAGTCTGAAAATTACTGCTACAAAGATTAATCTTGATTCTTGTTGGTCTGATTTCACTCAATCAGATGTCTTCCGCAACGGATTTGTGGTTTTCAACGAGCTGTTTAGCGACCAGCATGTTTGATGTTCCAAACGCTTTGCCTTCGCACCGCTGTGCTATGTTCGAACACCGGTTTGAAAGGCGTAAAGACGCGTCCCGCCAGATTTTTTTTCTTTCTGATTTTCGCAATGCAAATGTATGTTTCGCCTTTCGTTGCGCACAATTTCGACTGCATTCTCATAGGCTGTGCTGCTGAATTCCATCAACGTTGTCACGTTAACCAACCACGAGATCTCCGTCCTGGTGACATCAATCTTCTTCGGCTCCGGAGGCCGCTCACCTTGATGAGCTGAATTCGTTTTCGTTAAATACTAGAACGGCCCAAACGGACTTCCCCGTCGACCGGGCAGACAATTAATTCATCTGATTAAGCACTCCGCGTGCGAAAAGCACACAGCTGTACGAAATCTATTGACTCTAATTTGTTATTGAAACGAAGGAACAGTCCAGCCGCCTATGAAGCGATTTTCCGTAATTTTCGACATTATTCAAATGTCTGTATAACACCAGGCAACAGCGTAGCAAAATTAGTTAATTTTAGACAAGATCCTTCAAATTCAACGACAATCGTGCAACGTGAGGTCCGACTGTTGGTACAGGCGCATAACAAGCAGGGCAGATCTTTCGATTGACCGCGCGCTTCGAAATTATTCGAATTTTCAAAAATATTATTGTAATTTTAAATCACGCTTCTGTTTGGCGCGCATACATTTGTTTAGTCGTTTCACGATCCGTCTGGCGACACCAGCGGTGGCGATCTTAGCTTAAAACGTGATGGAATCTGCCATTTGCATTTTTAGATCTGCATACACATTTAGTGTTCAAGCTCAGTTCAAGCAAAACAATTTTGGATTCATTAGCAACATCCTCCTCGATTTCTTCTTGCTTCGCAAGCTGTAAATTGATGGTTTGTAACTTAAAAAAAAATCTAAAAATTCGACTGAAACTAGTCATAGTTATAATGGTTATATGGTTATAAATAGCCAATACAATCACAATTTGTCAATAGCTTATCGAGATGTCATCGGATTTACTCCAAAAATCATGTGGTACACATGATTTTTGTTGAAAACCCAACTGCCTCCAACACATAGACACAAACCTGTTGCTGGGACGGTCAATTTCACGTTGCCTCACCACACTTGGCCGTTCAGGAGTGGCCTCAATGACATGGTGGAAATAAAACAGATCTAATAAAGCAAAATAGTAGGAACCCGATTATAATATTGCAGCTTAATTACTAAAAGTTTGAAAATTCAACTTAAGATGTACTGTTGGTGACCATTTTCAGGCGTCCCATTTTTAAAAATCCAGTCTTTCAAATAAATATGGGAACAAAGAAGTTGGTAACCGGAGAAGTAACATTACGTCTTTTGGTACAGTTCCAGCAGTTACAAAATCGCCTTCTCACATTTCGTTCAATTTCCAACCATCAGCAGATGATTAACAACCTCACGATTCTCATCGTTTCACATACGTGTACGCAAATGACCATAACTTCACCGGGCCAGCCATGGTACGAAGAGGCTACGCTTTAATATCTGCCAAAAAATTATTGTTCTCTGCAGGACCGGTAGTCCATTTGTATCCCCCGAGGGGACGGACAAACCGAACAACCGAACCCCGTCCTCATGAACCGCGGGGCCGAGCGAGACAGATTCGCAATCCCCGAGCAAATTAATGTTTACATTTGCATACACAACCTCCTTTTGGCGGGTAACAGCAAAAAAGCGCAACAAAACACCGGTAGCTCGGCAGGCAATCAGAAACGGCAATATAAACAAATCCAAAATAAATTAATGAATATTGTAATAAAAATTTATTCTTTCATTTATTTCCAAACGCCACCGATTACTGCTGCGTGACTCTCCTCGACGATCTGCGATTTTCTTCAAAAGTTGACCATTCGACTCGGTGGCACCGCGAATGGATGTCGTTTTTCATTATCGATCTGGCCCGAGGGCGGCTTTTGCAGCTCAGGTGCTCGTACCGTCGTCGTCATCGTCGTGGCGGTGGTGCGAAATCTCCCGGAGAGTTGCAGATATGACTTTCAACCCCGGCAATCGGAAGGGAGATCATTTTTGTTGCTTGTGTATTTTTTTGCGCGATTTTCGATTTCCATCGGCGCAGACTTGGGCAATAAATATTAATCACTCCAACCGAATGTCATTGGAACGACGACCGAGTGGAGTCGAAATTTGCTTGTACCTAGCGGGAGTAGATGACGTTGCCAGATCGGGTGTGGAGTTTTCAAGACAAAAAGTAGTTTTTTTTAATTGGACTTTGACGCAGCAGAATTTAAGAAATCGCAAAAGTGTTGAAACCCGCCTTGTTTCAATACATCTAATGAAAATGACAAGTTTATTTTTCAATCTGAACACTTTCCTTACCATTACCTGTGTTAGTTTCTCATGATACATAGTTTTACTTTTTATTCCAATAATTCTCATTTTTATGTTATTGTCAAATGCTTTATTAATATTAATTTGAAAGACAAAAACGAAGAATCGAATGGAAGTGTAGAACTATTATTTAAAAAATCTACATTTTCTAATAAAAGCAATAAATACCACATTGAGAAGATAGAAGTCCACAATAGCTGTTTGAAAATAAATGATCTATCGGGAAGAGTCACATTGGAGTGGATTTGAAATTAAGCGATATTTCATACACAATACAAACGACCTCGCTATGTATGAGATGCATAGAAATTCAAATGACCGAACTCTCTAGATGCCGAGCCTCTTCAACGTCATACAAATGAATTCAAATGTATGAATCAAATGGTTATTGATGATTCTCTATCTAATTGTCTAAGGTTATTTTTATGCTGTTTTCGCACATATGTAACAATCCGCGAAGAGCACCATAACCCTACACAACTGGATCCGAACAATCGGATCGGGTTAATGTCAATGGAACACCTATTTCGAGGAACTTGATTTCGAATTCAATCTCGATTCACCAGACGGTGTTGATTATCATATTTTTATGCGCGTTCCCCGTCGGTTCCCACTTCCTCGTCGTAGCGCTGACGGTGCCGAAAAAAAAACCTCCGATCTGCTTTGCTTGTTCTGCATACCCTTTTGTGTACTTGACTTTCAATGTTGATATCATGCTTCCCCGCTTCCCAACTGGCCCGAAGCCGTCTTTATGGACTGCCGCCCAACACCCACCCCCTTGATTCGGGCTCAAACAACCATCCAGCAACGAAGGTACGGCGCTCTGGTGGTAATTTTCCTCTTTTGTTCTACCACCTTCTACACGACAATGGGACTCGACCGGCCGGCCGGCTGGGGACTATGAGAAATGGGATCCAACCTGAACAGAAAACGGAGCGGCGACGACGACGATGACGACGCCGCCGAACCCTTGAAGCGAATTTCTTCCGCATGAATATCCTATCCGATGTTGTTTTTGCTGATCCCTTCTTAGACCTTCGTTTGCTTTCGATTCGGTTTACTCATTGTTGTAGGCAGATGGTAAGGGAAAGGAGGGGCAAACAGTCCGGGAATTCAAATTATTTCCAAACTATTTTTATAAATATTTTTTTTATAAAATTTAAACCTATTATGGCCTATTACAAATGATAGACTTGGACTTTGATATCGATATCATTGCACAGTCATAGTAGAGAGTATAACAGTCATAACTCCGGCCATCGCATGCTGACAGATGAGAAGATTGCCTATCCTTAGGCCCATGAAGACCTGCGGCGTCGGACTACCGGTGAGGAGAAGGCTAAAGCAGGTTTAATAAACTGCTATAACAATAGTATGAATATCTTTCCTGAAGAGGAAACTCAAATAGAATAGTACGACCATGGAATAGAAACACTGGAGTCGGTTTTTACGCGCAGGATACGTTATGCGTAAATCCAAAAAATCGCGTAAAACGACTTTACTGAAAATCGTTTTTTTTGCGTTTATCACGTGTTTCCCGACCTTGCTATCAAAGTTTTGAATTGTTTGTAACTTTGAAAACTTTTGAGATCAGATTTACGGAGAAAATTATGAGATTGCTAGGCAATGTTTATTACACTGAGGTTTATTTTTACGCGATACCGCGTAATTTTGAATAGCAAGATTTTGAGCACCGCTAAATCATGTCCGATGGAGCTCAAATTTTGCATAGGGGCATATTGTAGGGCTTAGGAAATGTTTGCGAAGCGTCCGGTTTTTGAATTCGATGAAAAATAGTTTTCGCCATAAGAAATTTTTCCCAAGTCCAAAAACAGTCGTTTTTTTTTCAAAAAATATAAATCTGAAAGTTTCATGCATTTTGAGTCCTTCGGTATCATAAAACAAAAAAAAATCCCCTTGGTTAGAAAAATAAACATTTTTTTATTATTTTGAGCACATTATTTTTATTATTTTGTCAACCCAGTTTTGTCTTCTAAATATTGGTCTTTCACTAACGTCTCAAATACAGGCATATGAGATGTTGTAAGATCTCCAAATTGTTCTGGAGTTTGAATCAAATGGTCTATCGAATCAATCAAAGCCTTCATGATATCCTCAGCCGTGGTATCAACTCAGTTAGGTTCTCCGAGTATCTGTCTTCCACTTGCGTCTCAAAACAAGACATATGAGGTGATGTAAGATCTCCAAATTGTCCTGGAGTTTGCATCAAATGGTCTACCAAATCAACCAAGGCTTCCATGGTGCCCCCAGGCGCGGTATCAACCCAATTATGTCCTCCGATTATTTGTCTTTCACTTACGTCTCAAATCCAGGCATATGAGATGTTTTAAGAACTCAAAATTGTCCTGGAGTTTGAATCTAATGGTTTACCGAATCAAACAAGGCTTCCACAAAGTCCCCAGCCTCGGTGTCAACCTAATTTTGTCTTCTGAGTATTAGTTTTTCACTTGCGTCTCAAATTTCAGCATGTAAGATGTTGTAAGATCTCCAAATTGTCCTGGAGTTTGAGTCAAATGGTCTACCAAATCAACCAAGGTTTCCATAATGTCTTCAGTTGCGATATCAACTCAATTATGTTCTCCGAGTATTAGTCTTTTAATTCCGTCTCAAAACAAGACATATAAGGTGTCCTAAGATCTCCAAATTGTCGTACAGCCCTTGCCTATGTGTGTAGCCCTCAAGGTCTTTATTTTAGGGAATTCTTCGATGACCCAGAATGGAACAATTGTTTAAGGCTAATCCAATTCGGTTCTGTAAATCACAAAAACGACGATCGAACAGCCGTTAAGGCAACCATTTTTGGGGATGTATCCAATTTGGTTCTGATGTTTGCAATTTAATTCTATGGAACAAAAAGAGCATTAACCATTTTTGAAAAAAGATAACAACCCGTTGTTGGTTATGCGTGTAGATATTGAACCCTTCTCTCCAGCGAATTCTTCGATAATCCGGAATGGAATAATTGTTGAATACGTATCTAAGGGACATCAATAAATTACATAACGCTTAGGGGCGGAGGAGGGTTGCCTGAAGTGTGACGATCCATACAAAATTTACAAACGCTTCAAACAAAAGGGGGGTTGAAAATGGCCTATTTTGCGTTACGTAATTATTGGATCTTCCCAAATATGGATCTATGGATCAAAAGCGGATGAACCATTCAAAAATAATAATCCTGTAGACCTTAAGACCTGTACTTCATGACTTTCTTAAATTACCTGGAATGGAACAATAGTTGAAGAGGTATCCAATTTAGTCCTATGGATCAAACCGGTTACGAGCAAGTTTTTTCAAAAGAGATAACAGCCTTTTGGTTACACGTGTTGACCGACAGGCTTATATTTCAGGGATTGATGATATTCATGTATGATCTGCAATAAAACAATAGTTGAAGCCGTGCTCACTTTGGTTCTATGGATTAAAAAGGGCATGGCCCTATTCATATGACCGGATTTAGTCACAATCAAATTGTCTGACTTGTGCTGCTCGAGTTGTTACCGTGGCTGGGGACATCATGAAGGCCTTGGTTGATTCGGCAGACCATTTGATTCAAACTCCACGACAATTTGGAGATCTTACTACATTTCATATGTTTGGATTTGAGACGCTAGTGGAAGAAAAATACTCGGAGAACATAATTGGGTTGATGTCGTGGCCGTTGACATCATAGAAGCCTTGGTTGCTTCGGTAGACTATTTGATTCAAACTCCAGCTCAATTTGGAGATCTTGAAGCAACTCATATGCCTGGATTTGAAACGCAAGTAAAAAACAAACACTCTGAAAACATAATTGAGCTGATACCGCGGCATGGGACATCATGGAATCTTTTGTTGATTCAGTAGACCATTTGGTTCAAACTTTTGGATAATTTGGAGATCTTGAAACATCATCATATGCCTACATTTGAGACGCAAGCGAAAGACGAATAATCGGAGAACATAATTGGGTTGTTACCGCGGCTGGAGACATCATGAAAACCTTGGTTGATTCGGCAGACCATTTGATTCAAACTCCAGGACGATTTGGAGATCTTACTACATCTCATATGTCTGGTTTAGAGACGCAAGTGAAAGAAAAATATTTGGAGGACATAATTGGGTTGATACTGCTGCTAGGAACATCATGGAAGCCTTGGTTGATCCGGTAGATCATTTGGTTCAAACTTCAGGACAATTTGGAGACCTTAACACATCTCATACGCCCAGATTTAAGACGCAAGCGAAAGACAGATACTCTGAGAACACAATTGGGTTGCTACCGCGGCTGGGGACATCATGGAAGCCTTGGTTAATTCAGCAGACCATTTGATTCAAACTCCAGGACGATTTGGAGATCCTACTACATCTTATATGCCCAGATTAGAGACACAAGTGAAAAAAAAATACTCGGTGGACATAATTGGGTTGATTCCGCGGCTGGGGACATCGTGAAAGCCTTTGTTGATTCGGTAGACCATTTGATATAAACTCCTGGACAAATTGGAGATCTTAGACCAACTCATACGCCTACATTTGAGACGCATGTGAAAGATAAATTCTTGGATGACCTGGAACAGAATTTGTTTTAATATATCAAATAGAGCATGAATCATTTTTAAAAAGATATAACAGCTCTTTCGTTACGCTTATAGACCTTAGGTCCTTGGTTCCGCGTATAGACTCCAGGAAATTCTTGGATGACCTGGAATGGAACAATTGTTGAAGGCAAATGATGAGTATTCAAAGCATCTACTTTGTTCTTTGGGTTTCTAAGAGTGCCTTCTTATAGGCTTACTTTTGAATGTCAATAATGTTTCAAATTCTTTTTACGTCACGTGCCGTAAAAAGGAGGCCGTAAAACGAAGTGACGTATAAAAAACTGCCGTAAAAAAAGCTTGAGTGTAGATCAGATCTCATTTTTAAGTCATCTGGCATCAAAAACAAAAATTCAATTTTCGACTTTTCCATGGGTAAAAACTTCAAAACTTTGATGAATTTTAGGCACCTCTAAATCGTGTCCGATTGAGCTCAAATTTTGAAACTGTGAGCAATGTCGTTTTTTGAAATTCGAAAACGTCATTTTCATTGGCACCCTAATCAATGGTAATCACTAACAAATTGCAACAAACATGAATTTTGATCTGCCTTCTTGACCAAAATGACGTGAAATATAGATCGATCGTAAAAATTCTATTCATCGATCTCGATTGAATATTGCATGGCTTTATTTCTGAGATCCCCACGAAACTGTTATTATCTTTAATTTTGGTCCAAGATTTCCAAAATGGCATTAAAAATCGGTTTTCAAACTCAATTTATCGATCTCGATTGATAGACACCCATATTGCTTTGAGGTATACAAAATGATCTTCGAAACCATCATTCTTCCAAAAAATATTCCAAGTGTTTTTGGTTCCTTTGCAAAAGACGTAGAATATTTTTTTCGAAAACTGTGTAAAACCCGAATTTCGCGCTTAAAACTCTTTTTTTTTCAAAAATTGACCAAAAATCATTGTTTTACGATTTTTACGTGTTTTCTGAAATTTTAAAAAAAAACACGAAAAAAAACTTTTTGAATAATCCTTGTAAAAAAAAACGCGTAAATCCCGAAATTCGCGTTAAAAGCGACCCCAGTGTATATTTTCAAGACGTTTTAATAGAAATTTCAGAAAGGTATAAATATTGTGACCAGTTCACAATCCAATCTGAAGTTTTGGAATATAAGAAGAGCAGGTCAACTATATCAACTCCTCATAACTTTTAGAGTTTGATGAATGAGACCAGGCGTGAAGATCGTCAAAACCCCTTCGAAAACCGCTACTTTTTTCCAGGTTTTGTTCATGGCTTGTTCCGGTATTCTTATCATAAACAGCCGTTCGGTTACATTGGAACGCAGCAACATTTCTGATGTAAGCAAAAAATGTCTGTCCATCCGTAATAAACAAACCACTCACATCACTACCACATTACTAAATGTTAGAAATGTATCAAAAATACAGAGTTGCAAGCATAACTATGAGGATTGACAACTTCGACGGATTTCCCAAACTAACTGTCTTGGGTCTGGCAGTAGACGGCTGAATTCGACTTAGTTGGAGCAGCGAAAATCTTGTCGATCCTTTGCAACTCGACAGCATAACTCAATCTTACAATTTAAATACTAAAACTAAAGGCTGACCTTCTATAAAATGAAGATGCCATGTATTAACTTGTAACATTATCCCTCTTATTTCGTTTATCTGATCGGAAAAGTCGTTTGGCCAATGGTCATTTGACCTAAAATGCCATTTGGCAAAAAGAGCCATTTGGCTGAAAAGACCATTAAGACCATTGGCCGTAAAAGTCTTTTACTGAACAAGTTGGACTCGTTCCGTCAAATTACGTCTTCCTTCAGTCGTATAGATCATTTGACCAAAATGGTCGTTTGGCAGCAACAGCCAAGTTAGCCAAATCTTCGGCCATTTCGGAATTGTATTGTTCGGTCGAAGAAGTCAATTGGTCGAAATGATCATCTGATCGAACGACTTATTGTACTGAAAATAAGTAGGGGAAGAGGTGGTAAAATGAACAGTTGGCTATATTTATATTAAAACACTATTTAGGCGTATGTTCATCATGCACACGTTTTCCTCGAAATAAAATAAGGTACCTGAGCTAATATTTTGGTTTTGAGACCAAACGAATAGCTATTACTATCCAAAATATCAAACGAGGCCGTAAAAATAGGGTCTGATGTAATTTTTAACCATTTTTCCGCAAGCTTTAATTCTTAACAAATTCATAATAACATTGATTTAAACCTGTTCTAACCACAGCGGCAAATAGGACAACCTTCACAAAGATGTTGCAGGGGTAAATAGTAAAATTATTGGTTTGCATAGTTAGAGGAAGAGTTATTTATCACAAGGCACGTATGGGGGTAAAATGAACACTTGTATCAAACTTTCACAAATTTATGATAAAAGTTGTGCGATTGTGAAGCGGAAGTTCAAGAAACAAACCATATCAAATAACCAAGATAAAACTTTGAATATGTAAATTTAATTTAAAAATAATTGATATTTTAAAACTTTTTTCCTTCTTTTTATTATTTTGATAAATAAGAGCTTTTCAAAAGTTGTACCAGATTTTTCAAAAGGCTCTCGTAATTTCAATTAGTTGTATATACAGTGCCAGAGTAAAAAAAAAGAAAATTAAATGTTTCAAAAGGGCTTAAGAAGCGATGTTCATTTTACCACCAGGCAGTGTTCATTTTACCCGCACTATTTTTGTACATACGAAATTTCGATGTTTTTTATTTCGAAGAAAAACTGTATAAAACAATGTTTATTTGCGAAAGAAATGTTCAGTGGGATATGAATATGTGTTAAATTGCTAAACCAAGAGGTAAAACTAGCAAATTATCCTCGTTTTAAGATTGAATTCAACGCAAGTCCGTAACGTGTTCATTTTACCACCTGTTCCCCTACTTAAACAGGGCATATGACCGAAAACGTCATCTGGCCGAACGTGTCATATGGCACAAATTGTTGTTTGAGGATATGACCGTAAATATCGTGTTGAAGTGATGATTGATAATTGGAGAAGTGCAAAGTAAGAAACGTCTCACTTCTCACTCACTGTGAAAAGTGCGAAGTGAGGGAGAAGAAATGAGAAGTGAAAATGAGAAGTAAGAAACGAGATGTTTTAAATCTCACATCTCACATTTACTGCTCGTTGTTTACTTCTCATTTCACACAGTGAGAAGCTAGAATAAAAGTTAGAAGTGAAACTTGAAAAAATGGGAAAAAGTGGGACGTCTCACTTCTCAATTCTCATATCTCCTTTCTCGAACCGCACTTCTCACTTTACACAGTGAGAAACGAGAAGATTATTCGGTATTTCAACGAAGAAAAAATCGGAATTTTGAAGGCAATGAACTTCATTGGATTTCTACAAATTATAAAAAAAGAAGTGTCGTTTGGCCGAAAATCATTTGGCAAAAAGCCATTTGGACGAATAATACTTCAAGTCAAAAATCATCAAGCTGAATTGAATTGCGCCGAAATGAACGTTTCGGTGGAACGGATATATAAGGGAAAGCCAAACTGGCCAAAAATTTTATTTGCCCAAAGCGTCATACGACCGAGTTGGTAATTTGGCCAAAAGGCACTCTTCCCTAACACGTCTTTTTTTTTTAAATGGTCGTTTGGCCGATTAGATTATAATGCCGAAAAGGTCGAAATGGTTGTTTGACAGAAAGGGCAATTTGATTGAAAATGCCATTTGGATCAACGGCCATTACTGAACGAGTTATATGGTCAAAAACTATTACCTGGTTAGCCAAATAACATTTTCGGCAAAATAGCCTTTCTGCCAAATGACCATTTCGGCAAAAAAAAACCTTTTTGGCCAAACGACTTCTTTGGCCAAATTGCTATCGGACGAAAAACATTTTCGGCCGTTTGTCCATTTCGGCTGAAAAATCCAGCCAAATTCCATTAGGCCGAATTGAACGTTTATCCGAATCGGAATTAGGTCGAAAATGGTCCGAACATTTGTCCGAAAGCGACAAGTAGCCGGAAGGCACATTCGTCCGAACTGGTAATTTGACCCTAATATGTCCTTTCTGCAAAACAACCATTTCGGCTAAACGGCTTTTTCGACAAAATGACCAATTCAGCAGAACGACACTTTCAGCCGAATTGTGTTATTCGGCAAACCGATTTTTTTTTCAGCCAAGGAACTGCTCGACCAAATAACATTTTCGGTAAAATGATTTTAGACTAGATGGGCTTCATCCAAATGGTTTGATTGGTAAAACGACATATTAGGCCAGTGGTCCCCAGCATACTTACTATCAAGGGCCGCACAAAAGTTTTGGACTGTTGAAGCGGGCGGCAGTATATTTGCAAGATTTGGTTTTCAGTGAATCTTTTTCAAATAAAATATGAACTTGTTAGGACATTTCATTCTACAGATTTTATCGCCGTAGTCGAGTTTTAGTCTATTCTTCCGTTTGTGCTGTAGCGGACTTATTCTATACTGTTTTCCTAAATATATCTCGGGTACTTATTCAAAAGGACGTATGTAATTTTGTAAACAAAGATTCAAACGTCGATTTATCCAATCTGATAGCACTCCCACGCAAACCATCACCACAGACAGGTAGGGGAAGCCTTCGGCTACCTGTTGGTGGTGTTGGTTTGAATCTTTGTTTACAAAATCACATACGTCCTTTTGAATAAGTACCCGAGATATGATCATTGATTTTAAGGATATCAATATATATTCATTATATTCATTGGCAATTGATTTTGTAATTTTGATCCTATGTTTATTGTTCGCTATAACTTGTCGTAGCAAATATCGAAGTGGTTCTTTGAACAACTCTATTGGGATGCAGAGCAGCATCTAGACTCTGAGCAAAATTCGTTCGAGATTCCAAACATAATCCGTCTGAAATTCTAAACAGAATCCATTTGGAATTCTAAAGAGAATCCATTCGCTATTCCGAACAGAATACTTTCGGAATTTAATTTCAAATAGAATCCGTTTATGATTCTGTTTGAGATTCTGAACTGAATCCGATTGAAGGTTCTGAACGGAATCTGCTTGCGATTCTGAGAAGAATTCGAATGGTTATTTGAAAGAATCCATTGTTGATAGAGATACATATTAGGAATAATAAAAATGCTTGTAATTGGGCCATATGTAGTGAATTCTCAGAAAACATTCGCGGGCCGCAAGAAAAGGCTTGGAGGGCCGCACTTTGGAGATCACTGTATTAGGCCAAACAACTTTTAGCAATACCAACAAACAATTTTAGTAATATAAGCTATACAGGACTATTTTCGTCATATAAGCGCTCCATTCACCTCCAATATTTGTTGGGTTGCGTCATTCGACAAAATGGCTTTCTGCCAAAAAAAAAACTCTTCTCGTTTAAAAATTCTGTTTCTACGAGTATTATTTTTTTTATTTCAACGGGAACTTTGAAATTTACACTCGAGTTTTCTAACGAGAAATTGTATTGAATTTTGAAGGAAATCATTAGTATTTCCACGAAAAAAAAAATCTCTGGAGCTCTACGAGATGTTCTAAGAATCAGTTGAAAACTAAATCTGTGGAATTTCCAAGGAAAATTCTGAGGACTTCTTCAAGTTTGAATCAGCGTGGAAAACTATAGACCACCGGGGTGACAAATTTTAAACCGCGGCGCGCCGATGCAAGAATGTCGGCGGCGGCGCACATCTCTACTTACGTATATTTCAAATTTCGCGAACTTTTCGTAAATATAGTGAAATGAACAAAACTAATCTAATGAAGTATTTAGAGGATTAGCGGGCGGAGTCGGATACGGTGATAATTTTGGCATCTTCAAAGCTCGCCATTTTATCCTAAGGATATGGAGAGCTCGTTATTTAGTAGAGAACCCGGAAGAGGCCGCAGGCTTCGTGGAAGGCCGCGTACACGATGGCTTTTTGCAGTTAAAGAGGACCTGAGGGCGCTCAATGTTCAGGGCGACTGGAAGCGATTGGCCCAGGATCGAGTCTAGTGGAGAAGGATACTCCATTCGGCGTAGGTTCATCGAAGAGCTGTAGCCCATCAAACAAACATGGAGAGCTCGTACCGTTCGTTAAGGTAAACAATCGGAGGAGAAGTGAAGGCCCTCGTCAGAAAAGTGAATCTCGACGGTCACCAATCTACCGTGAATAGTTGATTTCGTAGGTCGATACCCCGTGGATCATTCCCGAGAGTACGGTCTCTTAAGAGCGTAGGGCTGATTCCGAACCGAAAGATAGTAATAGTTCAGAAACTCAAACAGAATCCTAATCGGAAATTTCAAACGAATTCCGAAAGGATGCTGCTCCGAATCTCGATAGGAATTCTGTTCAGAATCACGAATGGATTCTGTTTAGAATTCCAAACGAATTCTGTTTAGAATTCCAGGCGGATTCTGTTTAGAGTCGCGAACGAGTATTGCTCTGAATCTTGCGTGGATGCTTCTTCGAGCAGATGCTGCTAAGAATTAGAATTCTATATGGAATTTTTTCTCAGAACCCTTCGTTATTTGCTACGACAAGTTATAAAGCACAATAGACGTCTTCTATAAACAACATGAGATCTAAATCACAGAATCGACAGACATATTATGATTATATGGAAAAAACGCCTAAAATATGTTCTGCTAACTAATCCGAAAAGATGCTTTGATGATGTTTCGTGTAAAGTCCGCTACTGCTAAAAGGGCACTAATAACCCAAAGTCAGCTACGGCGATAAAACCTGTAGAACGAAATGTCCTTACAAGTAAATATTTTATTTATTATTCACAGGATAAAATATTATATACAATACAACATACAATGTTTTGTAATATGCAATATGAACTAAAAGCAATACCTATACTGTGCCCTGCTTCAACAGCTCGAAATTTATGTGCGGTCCCTGAAAGTAAGAATTCTGGGGACTACTGATTTAAATTATTAGAAATGTTTAGTTTATATTTTTTACAATATTCAAGGGCATGCGCGATTTCATACGATTTACATAGGCTTCAGCAGCGTGAGTTTTTTTTTTACAGAGATAAAGGAATTGCCAAAAGCAATAATATCCAATCCACCGATAACACCAGTCTTCTGTCGGACCTACAAAAACAACTCGTTTTCCACAATAGATTTTAAATATCAGTACTTCTCAAGGCATTAGATTGATTATCATCCACATTCAACACTGATGTTACCCCGACCGGTTTCACTCACATACGCGATGGTGGAGCAACGAAATAGCTGCCGGCTATGTGACGCTTACGACATCGCATTACCGCTGCAAAGCTCATTTTAGTATCATCGGAGAAGCGCACTGCTTGATATCAAGCCAATTGAATCGACCACCGCCAAGGTCCGCCGTGCTTCTATTCTCGCTTCAACTGCCACAGGGCCAACTGATGAGGAAGGTTTGACTCGCCCGGTTTGATTTATTGGATATTAATTGATTTGGCGTGTCATCATTTTTCAAGCACCCATCGCATTCGTTGCAAAACTGTATTGCGACGAGGACACGATTCGCCACAGGTACTCAGGACTGGAAATTCCGCCTAATTCCGGAACGAATCGCCTACAATGAGAACGGCCGAAAATCCTAAACTCAAATAAGCGTTCCTTTAGATTTTCCGGATTCGAGCCTAGGCCAACTCATTTCTGCAGAGAATAAGGCATGAAATTTAAAAAGTCATTTCTCGCACCCTCTTCGCAATACAACAAACCGAAACCCGGGAATGGCTGTGTGTTTTAATTTTCACGGTTAATTTTGAAGGGTTTCCGTGTACCGTTTCTGGTGTCCTTGTAAGAGCCGGGATAAGACAGCAAACCACACGCATTTTACCTAACGTGCTATGGAGATGGGTTTAAATTTGAACTGAGCTCATAACAAGCGAAAAGGATTCTACAGAACCGCATCGGAACATCGCACAGACATTAGTCGGGTTTCCGTCTGGTCTGAATCTGATGTGATTAATGATTTCGGGAAGAATGATGGTTGAGGGGGGAAATTTTAAAACAAATCGTTCGGCTAGTTCAGAAGTGGATAAATGCCGCTGCAGCGGAAAGTGTGCTGATAAATTATATCCTGGAATTGATTTCCTGAATGTTTAACAATATGGTATTATATTGAGTTTGTTATATTTATTGGGTTGAAATTTAGAAAAAAATTTCAGCCAAAATATCTAAGAATCACATCTCAGTTAATTATTTGTTCAGCAAGTGCAAGTAAAAAAACCCAGATTAATCCACCTAGCGTTGGTGGTGCCTTTCTCGCATTTAGTTAAAACACCAACCTTATATGGGGTTTATATGGTCCGATGTACCATTTTCTTCATAACTTTCAAACGTAATGACCGATCATTATAAAATTCAATAGTGATCAACAAGGCTTTGTCCCCTGTCGAATGAAACTTGTTGCGAGAAAATCGGTTAAGGATTACTATACGAAAAGTTGTCTAATGTTTTTTATAGCTTTTGTGCACACACATACACACACACACATACATACACACGGACAGACAGACATGTGCTCAGCTCGTCGAGCTGAGTCGATTGGTATATAATATTATGGGTCTCAGAGGCTTCTATAAAAAGTTCGTTTTCGGAGTGAAATGATAGCCTTTCGGTACAACTTAGTTGTACGAGAAAGGCAAAAAATGTTATTTATTATGAAGATTTCTAATACTTTTTTGCCAAAACAGGCGCTTAATGATATGTATAAGAAAAAACTTATACATCGCATTAGTCACATACATTCCGAAACATATACTTTTCATTAACTTATGAATGTTATTAGCTTTTTGATAAGGGATCCTTCATTAGGTAGTATAATGAAGAGTATAAGTGAACCGTTTGTTTGAGAAACTGCATAGGGGAACGGTTCGCCACTTCATCTCATAGCTCCTATCTCCATCCCATCAAAAACAAAGCAATGGAAAGGAATTTGGTTTGTTTATTATTTTTGTGATTTTTTTCAGCAGTGAGCACGCATGTTGACAAAAAGAAGCGACGATTTTGGTGCCGTATTTCTTTGTTTAGCGATGAGATGGATATATGTACAGTGGGATGGAGATCGGAACATTTCCCCTATGTAACATTTTTGGCCAAAATGAGATTTTTATATATTCTGAATCCTCATCTAAAAATACGTATTCTGGCAAAAAATACGAAAAAAAAAATTTTGTTCAGGAATGTATGAAAAATTTTTTGTTTGTTTGAGAAACTACATATGTCCACGTACTTTAAAGAGCAATTCGACACGGTTGTTTCATAAGGGCCAATGTCGCAAACGTAAACAATGCCTTTTCCTGCAAATTCCTCAACAACTAGGACTGCTCCCAGCTAACAACCACTTGGAACTGGTGGCGCTCCGCGCCTTCTATCGAACGGAAGTGGAAAATACCGCCAGAAGTCTCTAATCTCCCTGAAATCAGCGGAAGAAGCCAATGTTTACGTTTGCGACTTTCGCCGTTTTGAAACAACAATGTCGAATTGCAGGTACTGCTTACATTTTTTTGCACTGAAAGTGCCCAAGGGTATTGAGTTTTGCCAAAAACTATTGATCTGTATCGAAGAAATCGATATATACGGTGCAAGTTTAATCAAAAACAGTTTTTTGTGGTTTTCTCGAAATAGTGTAAAATGGACTTATGCAGTTTCTCAAACAAATGATTCAAGTATTTTCGAATGTTTTTTTGCCACAACATATAAAACATTTGCCATAACATATAGTTAAGAATTGTTTAATTCACTGTCCAATATATACTTGCATAAGTGGTTTCTTTATTTATTTTCTATAATGCATGCCCGATCAATCTTATCAAGCCAGGGGTCAATTTTCAGAATGGCATTTAGTTTGATAGAATGGCTCAAATTGTTTTAAAGAAAAACTAAACACGATTTAATTGCGTTAGAACAATTTTTTGTTTGTGCTAATTTTCTTTTTTTAACGTAACAGGAAATGGAATTGCTGGCTTCTTTCCACTACTCGATGCAAATTGATTCCACAATCGGTGATCGAATTTCGCAAGCAGATAATGAGGATCAACAATTTCTTTTTACTGCTTTCATTATGATAAAAGTTTTTCCCACAGGTATGTATTTCTGGAGAGAAAATAGCTTATAATAGATGCCTTTTTGAAATTAAAATTCGAGCTCGTTGTTGAATTTGAGATCAATTATCTCCATTTGAAACATTCCAAGAATACATTATTCATCTCAGAGAACGAAGTTAAGGCACTATGCTCTCAAAAATTAGCGAATAGGCTTGAACATTTATTTTGTAAGGCCTTGACTGTTTTCTACAGGCTTAGAGAAACGTTACAACAGTGCCAAATTGTTTCAAAAGTTTGCATGTTGGATAATAAAAGTTCGACGTGTTGATCCCTGATTTGCAGCTTTATGTTTAACTCAATGAGACGTTTGATGACATCTAGTTACTATGAAGGCCAGCCATTCACCCATTCAGGATCCTACAGCTTGAGCATTAATTTTGGTTTATCTTGCAAAAACAGTGTGATTTCCTTCCGAAGGAAATAAAATCTCCCAAGAAAGGTATAACGAACTTCGTAACAACACACAAAATTTCCGTATTGTGCTTCCATTTCCGTTAACGTAATTTAAAATTAGTGGTGGTTAAGTTTCCTCGCGTAGGTAAAGTTGATTTTCAAATAACGAACGTCGCTACATTACGAATATCTATTGCTTTTGCACATAGATCTTTTTTGGTCTCAACGAACGTGTTTTTCCCGTCATTGCCGGAGCTCCATCAGTTGATCTATTGATCTGTATCGATCTGTACACCTTTTTTTAGAGCACACCATATCGCCAACAGCCGATATGCATTCCCATTCCCATTCCCATTGCCTATTCGGCCAAATAACCCTTACGGCCAAACGACCCTTTCGGCCAAACGACCCTTTCGGCCAAACGACCCTGTCGGCCAAATGACCGTTTCGGTCAAATGACCCTTTCGGCGAAATGACTATGTCGGCCAAATGACCCATTCAGCCAAATTACCCTTTCTGCGAAATGACCCTTTCTGCCAAATGACACTTTCGGCTAAATGACCCTTTCGGCCTAATGACCCTTTCGGCCTAATGACTCTTTCGGCTTAATGACTCTTTCTGCCAAATGTCCCTCTAGGCCAAATGACCCTTTCCGCCAAACGACCCTTTCGGCCACACGACCCTTTCAGCCAAACGACCCTTCCGGCCAAATGACTTTCGGCCTAATGGCTTGTTCGGCCAGATGGGTTTCGGCCTAATGGCTTGTTCGGCCTAGTGGCATTCGGCCAAATGATCCTTCCCCCTAAATTTCCGTACAATAAATATACCCGGAAGCTCCTCTGGGAAGAATTCTTTCGAAAGTTCCTCAGAAGTTCCTCCGGAAGTTCCTTTGGAAGTTCTCCAGGAATTCCTTTGGAAGTTCTCCAGGAATTCCTTCGGAAGTTCCTCCAGGATTTCTTTCGGAAGTTGTTCCAGGAATTCCATCGCAAGTTCCTCCAGGAATTTCTTCGGCGGTTCCTCCGGGAATTTCTTCGGAAGTTCCTCCAGGAAGTTCTTCGGAAGTTTCTCCAGGAATTCCTTCGGAAGTTTCTCCAGGATTTCTTTCGGAAGTTGTTCCAGGAATTCCATCGCAAGTTCCTCCAGGAATTTCTTCGGAGGTTCTTCCTGGAATTCCTTCGGAAGTTCCTCCAGGAAGTTCTTCGGAAGTTTCTCCAGGAATTCCTTCTGAAGTTTCTCCAGAAATTCTTTTGAAAGCTTCTCCAGGTATTCCTTCAGAAGCTATTCCAGGAACTCCTCCAAAATTTTGTTCAGAAACTCCTCTGAAAAATTATCCAGATCCAACTTAATGTCTTCACTTGTCTTAAGGCGATTTGATTTGATATAAGTTACTTTATGTACTTGGGTGCTAGAAAGGTTTTATTATTTTAGCGTTCTCAATCCTTTTTTTTTCTTCATAGGAGAAAATTTTTATAACACTGAATACTTTCAACCGAAACGTGTCAAAGTTTGACTGGATGTAATTTTATTATTTTATTAGTTTTCCTCCAGAAGTTCATCCATGAATCCTAAAGGTCATCCATAAATTGCTCAGGAATTTTTTCTGGGAAATGTTTCAGTAGTTTGGCCAGAAAATCCACTAGGAGCTACTCTAGAAATTCGATTAGAATTAGATTTTTCTTTACAAATACAAAAGCTTCCCATAAATTACTTCGCGCTACTGAAATTAGAATTGCATTAACACATTTAATCGACAACTGCTTAATTCACTTTGAATTCAAAATTAAACAAAGGTCAATACTCAACATGGACACACTTGATCCCCATCAGTTTGGACGCACTTGATCCCGATATTGCATATATTAAGGCTTTTTTTGTACCCCATCGCATTTTATTGTATATATTAATCTTTTTTTATCTTTTCTGGTTTAATAGTTTGAATGAATATAATTCTTATACTTCAATTTATTCATTCAAGCAGAACACACGCGATTTGAATTTGCAAAATAGCCTTTTTGCCTTTTTCGTATACAAAGTATACGTAAAGGCTATAGGATCACTCCAAAACCGAACTTTTGATAGAAGGCTCAGAGACCCATAGTGTTATATACCAATTGACTAAGCTCGATGAATTGAGGTGATGTCTGTATGTGTGTGTGTGGGTGCAAAAATGTGAGACACACTTTTTGGTACTTAACATTATCCGATTTACTCACACCAGCTCACTTTCAATCGACGCAGATTACGGTCTAGTTGTTTCCTATTGAAAATTGGCCCGATCGGTAATTGCGTTCCAAAGTTATTAAAAAAACATTGGGAAAAAATTTCAAAAATTAAAAAAAAAACTAAAGGAAGGGTTTCAATTGCCAGCAATTGTTATCGCCGCCATAACAAGCAACTCTACAAACGGTACGTATGTCTTATACATCAGAATCTTCGACGCCATCCCAAATAATTTTGGTCGTTTGTTAACACTAAGAGGAAAGAAATTGGTCTCCCATCTAAATTATTCCTGGACAACGACGTTGCACAAAATGCTGAGGACTAATTCAATTTTTTTTTGCTGAGCACTTCTCATCTGTCTTCTCAATCGCTTCGCCGTCACAAGCTGAAAATTAACGTGAAAATAGTGATCTTCCTGACGATGCCATCAACATTGACGTTTTTAACATTGAAACTCAAATGGTTGTATCGGCTATAAAAAGGATCAAACCGTCCTTCCCTGCTGGCCCGAGCAAAATTCCTTCGGCAGTGTTAAAAAAAAATGCTCCGACATTTTGGCCACCCCTCTGTGCATACTATTCAACCTTTCGTTTTGTCAGCAAAAATGTCCTACTAAATGTAAATGCTCTACCATGTTCCCTGTATTTAAAAAAAGGAGACAAAACTGACGTAAGAAACTATCGGGGCATTAGGGAGTGAGTGCTAGTAATGGACCCCTTAAGGACGGAAATTTACTTCAATCGCTTCGCTAGAGTCAGACTCATGACATTTACAAATTTTACAAATTAGTTCATATACCGTAATTTTAGTATCCCAAGCCAAAACAATTGCATGGAACAACTGCCCAATGGAAATTTGCAGGAAATTGTTGATTCCAGCGTTAATTTTTGGTTTTTGTTCAGGGGATCCATTATACGCACGGGGTCCAGTACTAGCACTCACTCCCTATGAGAGATTATTCGCGGCATGCAAGAATGATATCAGCACGTTCCAAAAGGGTTTCTTTCCTTGTCGATCTGTAGAAACAAATCTCGTGAGCTTCACATCGTTTTGTATGGACAACATGTGCAAAAAGTTTTAAGTTGACGCCGTGTATACAGATCTCAAATCAGCCTTTGAAAAAGTTAATTACGACATACTGCTTGCTAAATTGGAAAACATTGGATGCTCTTCAAGGTTCTGCAACTGGCTTCGTTCCTACCAAGTGCAACGCCAAGTAACATTGGAAACCACTCATCTCGTTGCTTCTCGAACGGCTCCGGAGTTCCCCAAGGAAGCTGTTTTCGCTCTTCGTGAATGACGTGACCTCTATCTTACAACGTGGAGGACTGTTGCTGCTGTTTGCGGATGATTTCAAAATCTACCTCGTTGTACAGAATTACAAATCTACCTCGTTGAATTACAGAAACTCTTGGACGTCTTCAATGATTGATTCGATCGAAAAATGATGGTTCTTGCCATTCCTAAATGCTGCGTGATAAGCTTTCATCGCACTGTAGATACCATGGTTTCGATTATAATATTGCAGGAACTACTCTACAACGCACGTGTCGACCATAACAATGACCTTGGCGTTTTGTTGGATGATAGCCTAACCTACAGCTGTCACTTATCAACTACTATTGATAAAGCGAATCGTCAGCTTAGATTCATCTTCAAAATTTACAGTGAATTCCGTGATCCTTTGTGCTTCAAAGCACTTTACTGCTCGTTGGTGCGCTCTCGTTTGGAATTTGCTTCTGTTGTTTGGAATCCGTATCAGGCCGTTTGGACAGCACGTTTGGAAGCTGTTCAACATAAGTTCGTCTTCAACGCACTGCACCATCTCCCTTGGAGGGACCCGATCAATTTGCCACCATACGCTGATCGCTGTCGCCTGCTGGGACTGGATACCCTTAGCAAACGGAGAAATGTGGCGCAAGCAGTTTTAATAGCAAAAATTTTGCTATCGGAGTAGGGTAAATGACCCAATAGTGGAGGAACTAAGCACGTTCCACCACTGTTTGCTCGCATGCACAGAAGCTATAATTTATTTCGCTTACCTAAATTGTGCATCCGAAAGCTCCTCTTTTATATTTTTAGTAGAAAGTATTCCGATGGCAGCAGCTCCTGTCATTATTACCTAAAATGAATCCTCCAATTATTGGTGCAATGTTCCAATAGTTGCGATATTTTCTAATTCGTGTTCCTATAGTTGCGAATCCCATTGTATTCATACGGGACTCGCAACTATGGGAACACTACCGCAACTATTGGTACAAAGCAGAGAATGGAATAAAGTATTTCAGTGATATTTTACCGATTTTTAGGAAATCGAAAACAGTTTTCAACTCTTTCACTTAATGACAGGTCAACTAATTGATAAACAATGTGGGTTGCTGCGTTATTTGCGTATATTTGATAAAAACTACACTACCGCAACTATAGGAACACCCACGACTATCGGATCAATTACCCTACGACGTGTCCGATTTACTAGCCAGGATTCAACTTGACGCACCTTCTCGAACACTTCGGCCAAGAGCTTCACTATATGAGCAAGTTCAAAGCACAAACTACGCTGCCAACGTTTAGTCGCCATTATTCGCCGTTTCAACGAAGGTTCCGTTCTATTCGTTTTCGACATCAGCGCTTCAGGATTTATGCAACGTTTGCTGCGATTGTACATCGAATGACAAATCTTTAGTTTTAAGTCTTCATGTAAACTACTGAGTCAGATGAAAATTATACAAATAAGAAAAATGTCTGAAAATTTATATTTTGGACAAGATAAAACTTTTGAAACCATGCACGAAACTCTACTGCTTCAATGTTCCTTTGATAACAAAGGGCGTGGTAAAAACATACTCGGCGGCGTGGTAATTTTTCAGATGGCGGCGCGCCAATTCATTTTTGATGACGGCGGCGGCGTTAGAAAAGGTTGGATTTGTACGACCGCGCATCATTCAAGAATAGATAGCCTAGTTATTGAAAATTTATATTCATTTTTTTCCCTTCTATTTACGAAGAAAAATGTTATGATAAAAGAGCTAGCTAGTTACTTATAATTTGGTGCACCTTCACTATTTACCTGTCACCATTCCGCGTACAAAACTCTCAAGATTACCTTCTGTATTCGCAGAAGCACCCAAAAGCGCAGCTAATCCTCCGATCAATGCAAAACATGCACCACACGCACAATTTTGACTTGAACAAACTTGCAAAACGCTGTGCTGCTAAGCCGAAGCGGGTACCTAGGTTGGCTCTTGCTCGAATAAAACCGTAGAAAAAACACAACACCCGAAGGGGTCCTTTCGTCCGTGGCGTGGTTGCGCCCTTCTCGGGTGCCGAAATTAGGTCTCTTTGAAGAGGCTGTGATGGCTTTTGGACCGCTGCTGTTGTTGTTGTGCAGCGTGCGATTAAATCCCCGGCTTTTCTGTTGTTCTTTTCATTTTCACCGGAGCACACGGATCAATGCCTCAGCTGGGTGCTGGACAAATAATAACAAATATGACATTTTTTTTTCTCGACGAGCACTTTGTGATGCTGGATTTGCTTACTTTGTGCGCTCTCAGGACTCGAGTACTTGGCTCCCTTTTCTTCGCTTCGAGTGGCATTAGTGCAGTGTGTTATTATTTGCCGCATGCTGTGTGCCGTCTTTCCCTCGATGCTGATTCCTTCCTTGTTCGGGGAAGAATGAGTGACAAAAAGTGCTCAAGCTCGAGTACTGGTCCAGTGTTTGCTCACTTTGTTCTTGAGCAGCACTGTGACTGACTATGGGATCGATAATCTAGATTAGGAGCCGTTCTTGAGTTCCTTGAAATGCAAAATCGTTCATGCCTGTGCAATAAAAAAGAAAATGTTTATTTTCAACCCCAAGGCTTCTAATCGCATCTTTATCTTAAACATTTTCATTGTTTCGATCATGCATCGGTGAGTAGCTTGAAAGCGAATCAAACTGGAATAATATCCCATGGAGTATTGAGGATATTTATCGGAGGGGCATCACTAAGAACAATTTTGAAAATATGTAGTAGAAAACAAAAGCGATCGCCGAAAACGTTTATTAAAACGAATGTTTTGATAGATTGTAGCTTTTGTAACACTTGTTTTCTTCCAGCGTCAAAATTACCACACATGGTGGCGATTCGATTCAAACTGTAAATATAGTGAATTATTAGCAACTCATTCCTTTATTGAGTAATACAGTGGCTATAAAACTTCCGTATCTTATTTTCTCCGATTAACGGCAAAAGCATTTCACCATTTTCTAATGATGCCATAAACGCTTTCGACAGCCCGTCGTCACCCAACCAACCAATCAAACCGGAGTTGACGACATTATCACGGTGACACCATCGCGGTTCCCATTTGTCGTACAGCCACTCGACACTCGGAATCCCACCGTGACCCAAAACCATCCCACACCGGGGGAATAAAACAATAAACACGGACGGAAGCCCATCTCCTCCGAAGCCAAACACACTCCCAGTAACAATCAGCTTTATCGTTTTACGACTCTCCTAACCGGGCCGCGACGGGCCGAGGAGGCAGCCAACCGTGGCGAAGACCCGACTAAAAGTAGAAGAGATGGAAACCGGGAACCGTCCAATAATGGCAGTACAGATAAAGCGAGCGATGATGTTTTTATACCGACGGTGTGGAATAGAATCGGGCGTTAAAAAGTCAGTTAACGTGGCGCCTTCGACAAACAATAAACAGCCCCGGCCAGTGAGCCGAGCGCAGATCAATCTTTCCGGGGCGTTTGGCTCCTCGATAGAGAAACCAAAGAACTAGACGAACGAATCCAAACAGTCTGCAGAAGAAAGTGCCGCGCGGCGCGTATCTTCATCTATTCTGGAGTTCCTCCGGAGATTCGTTCCGAGGTCGTTCAGATCGACTGAACTGAAAACGAACGGGAAGCAACCGAATGTGAGTTGATAGATGGAGGGGTCACATAGAAGTCGTTACCGTCTGCGCAAGATTTGAGATGTAATTGCAGACGAAAATTAGCCCAATTAGAGCCAATCAGTCCGATCAGACGACCAACGACGTCGACGATGACATCAATCAGCACCAGGAGAAGGAGACGGGCGAAATGGAAAAGGAAGAATTCGTTGTTGTTTGAAGTTTAACTTCAATTCGGCAAACAAGCTAATCCATAAATGCCCCGAGAGGTATTTGATTTGTAGGAAAAACGTCCAACAAAGTGGGAACACTGTTTGACGAAGGATCAACAGCTCGGGTCGTTCCGTTGAGGGCAAAAGTCAATCAAATTTGGTTGGCTGTTTTGAGGGCTAGGAAAAAGTGCCGAAATTTCGGAATCAACAACACAAAACACGTGATTCGTGGATGGCAATAATGCCGGGAAGAGAGAAAGAATCCTGTTAAACAAATGTCAGGATTTTTGGTTTTTGATTTTTTGTGTAGTTTTGCCCAAGGGCTGTTTTTTATACACGTCATGGAAGTTGATGTCAGCTCGAAAGGAAAACGAACACACATTTGGGTACCTAATTCATCTAAATCTGTCACGGTTTGGCAATTCAAGGATAAGAGGGATTGCATAGGAAACAACATGTCTTGAAAAACTAGGGAGAACTGCTTCAGAACATTTTCGTATTAAAAGAATGCTATTGTTCGCAGTCATTTAGAGACAGTTCTTGAAATAATTTTATGTTAATTTTATTAACATTTTATTAACAGAACCATCGTATCCTTCCTCTTGCAGTAAGCAGAAATTGAAATAAACTGGTGGAGCTCATGGAATTTTACTTCAGTGTTTTATTTTAAACAGCGAGTAAGTTAATTTGTAAGATTTTTCATTTAATTATGGAGTGATATCAATTGGGATATTTATGCATACGTCCTCAAAATCTGGACAATACAATTATTCATGTAATTAACAGCCATTTTGTTAATGTGCGACCAGGATGACAAAACAAAATTACATCAAATTGTAATAACGTCAGATATTAATAACAACTGTTGATAAATTGTAGTACTTCCCATTCGTTCCGAAAACATATTTTATCAAAATTTAAAACAGGATTTGTTCACTCTTTTGGCTTGTTATAATTTTCTGTTATTGTACCTACTAATGAGACACATTTTATAACAGATTCTGTTACAAAAAAAGTATATAACTAAATAACACGGCCTATTATAAACCTGCTGGTTTACTCTTGTCGGGAATCCTCGAATGCAATTAGCTCAGATATCCATAGAAAGCCATAAATAGAATAAGCTGAATTTGCTATGATTTTTTGTGATTTTTTTCCTGGGTTTAACTCATTGTTTCATTAACGTTAAAGGTGTTAATCGATTAAAACCAAACCGTGTAAAAAACTGGGTGTACTTTCAATGATTACTTTGCTCAAGTTATATCTTTAATAACATGTAAACAATCGAAGTATCGTCCCACTACCATGATCCTCTTTGATAAATCGTGATTTTTTTTACCAACAATCATTATAAAAAATCATTGTCGTAAATCGTGTTTAAATTTTCGATACTATCAAAAATGAAGAAATAAAAAGCAAATGGGATTGCGAGCAATCCCACAGTTATTAATTGCGATGTTTCAAAACCGAATTTCCATTTTTGCATTCAAACCAAAAAGTGTTAGGCTACGAAAAGCGCCAAGGCTGTTTCTTATTATTGTGATTTTTGGTAGCAAGTGGATTTTAGTGAGAAGAACCATCGAAATTGATACTTCGTTTGAACAGGAAACTGATAACACCCGAGGCGAACGTCACCATTCTGGACTTCAGAATCGTAAGACTCGAGCAGCTGACCGGGATGTGGTGTCCTTCTCTCTGAGGACAACTCAAGCCAAAGCTCGGATTCCCACACGCGATTCCATGCTATTATCGAACTGTGTATTACCAACATGAAAGGCCGATTGGATAACATTTCGCCGAAAACCATTTTCGCGGTTGAACATTTTGCGGAATAACATTTGGCGGATTGTACCTTTCCACAGAATGACTTTTGGCAAAATGTACCATTTCATGGAATACCTTTTTGCGGAACATTGCATTTGGCAGATCTTCTGTTAAGAATGGTGCAGAATTCAGCAGATTGTCATTTTCTCAGATTAGTAATGGCTTATTCTTTTTCTTCAGCTACAGCTTCTTCTTCTCGGCTTTACTGGGACAATGCCGACTAGCGCCTTAGCACTTAGTTCATTCAGCACTTCCACAATTATTAACTGCGAGGTGTCTAAGCCAAGTTACCATTTTTTTTTGCATTCGTATATCATGAGGCTAACACGTTGAAACTTTGATGCCCAGAAAGGTCGAGCCAATTTCCAATCGAAAAATTTCCTAACCGGGCTAGGAGTCCAACCCAGCCACCTTGAGCATATTTAGTCTTGCTTTGCAGTTATGCAAATCTATGTTTTTTAAATATACCGAGCAAACGTGCTCATTGAAAGAAGGCATTCTTCACTCCTTTCGCCTTATACCGGGCAGACGCCTCATTGCGAGCAAACGTGTCCATTTCAAAAAGGCAATATCTCCTTACTTTGCCTTATACCAGCCAGATGCGCTCGTAAAAAAGCATTGCCTTCTTTCATTGCTTTAATTGCAACGATGATTTTTCTAACTGAATTCTGCCAAATGGAAAGGAGCAGATTTGGTTCTTTCCCTTTATTTTTATTAACTCGGTCAAGCATCTTTTAGTTCGACCGGATAGTAAGCTGAATCGATCCACATCTTGAAGAAGCAAAACTACAAATGCATTATGACTGTACAATTCATTTAGGACTGTACTCAAAAGATATTTTAGTTACAAGATTAAAATTGTCGCTTCGGTTCCCTTAGTTCTGCTGTCCGAAACATATTGGGTACCGAACTGTCAAATCGTTTGTATTTTTCCTTCATTGACATTTTGCACCCTATCCTCGGGGGTTTCCAGTAGCCTTGCGAGTAAAGGCGTAGGATTTCCAATCCGGAGATGGCGAATTGGATTCTCGGTTCGGTCTAGGACATTTTCGGGTTGGAAACTTTCTCGACACCCTGGACATAGTGTATTCTTGTACTTGCCACACAAGATACATACTTATGCATTGGCGGGCATAGAAAAGCTTCCAAATAATAACTGAGGAAATGCTTATAAAATTTTAAGTTGAAAAGCAGGCCAAGTTCCAGTTGGAATGTAGAACCATTGAGGAAGAAGAAGATGAGGGCTTATTAATTTTGAGACAATCTGTTATCGACGTGGGAATCGACGATGATTAAGTCGAAGGATTACATCAGAATGCTAGAGATAAGCTTAATCAAACACGATAAACCATTCATGGGTTCATGCAACGGCTTACAACTCTGAGTTTACTAGCACAAGGTTTGTAGAGACAAATATGCAGTGTTTTGACGATTCGACTTCATAAATATGATAAAATTAGTTTTCCGTGAATGTTGGGAGCATTGCGAGCCGAACACGTTTTGAAAAATGATTATGTTTAAAAAATACCGATTTGTTTAAAAGTAATTCCAGAGAATGACTTCTACTGTCATCACACAGTACTTTATCATGTATTTAAAAATGGTTTTGGCTGAATAATTACCAAACATTGATTAAAAACTGAAGTGGTGCTATTTTTATTTCGCACCTTTTTCATGAATATTTCAGCTTAAATGTAAATGGTTCGCATGAATAAGTGCTTACACTTTGGACTGAAATTATCGTCATCTGTTCATAATTTCAGAAAATATGAGAGTGTTATTTTTATTACGCTCAGTGTATCGGGTGGCCACTATAGAACGGGAATTTCACTGTTTCAATACTTTTCTTTGAGGACATCAATGCTTTTAGAAATGTTTCCTTATGTGAATGAATGCCTAAAATATTCAGAACATGTCGCCCACACACTTTTACTCCAACATGTTGTTCAGTCATCAACAGTTGTTCAAAACATGCCGTCAAAACAGGAAGTACTTTGGCGGGCATTGCACAGTTCTTTTAAGCAATCAAAGATCGAGGGAAAAGTACATGGTGAACAATTTTAAACAGACTTTGGTAGGTACAGTATTTTAAGCAATTCTCAAGAAACCATTTAAGTGAAAAGAACCTACGGAATTGATGCTTTGTTTCAACAGTAAACTAATAAAACACGAGGCGAACGTCACCATTCCGGACGTCAGAATGGCAGACGTGAGCTTGACCATAGACCGGCTTCAGCAGTCGTGATCTTGATTGACCATCGAGCGATAGCCATTTCGATAGTGTGTTGATTCTAACGCTGACAATTGCATGAAATTGCATCGAATACATGGTCGTGGTTGAACATTTACCGGAAAACATTTGGCGGAAGGCAACTTTTCGCGGTAATACATTTGACGCATTCCTCGGTGTTGAACTTAGTCTGTAGATTAAAAAAACACCTTAATAAAGACTAAAAAAAAAAAACATTTGACGGATTGTTCCCTTCACGGAATGTCCAATTCCACGGAATGCCGTTCTGCAATATTAGCAATACTATAACCAGAGACCGGCGGGGTAAAAAAAACTGTCGAAATGGCAACGTATGAAATTGCATGAAAGCGTGAAAATAATACTGGCAGAACTTGAGCCTTCTGCTAGCTCCTTTTGGATATAAAATGAAAACAAGACGAATGGGAACCGCTTTTGATGGATCGATTGGAAACAAGATGGCGTCTTCGCCGATCTTTTATTCTAGTATTTCCATGCAAAATGTGCCGTATAGGGTAAAGTCGAAATGTCGTGATAAAATGGATTTCAAAAATGGCCAGGACAATGCGACCTTAATAGAAATGGGGAGGCTTCCGCTACCTGTTGATGGTGTTGGTTAGCGTGGGCTATCAGATTGGACAAATAGACATTTCATCGTTTACAAAATCACATACGTCCTTTTAAATAAGTACCCGAGGGTTGCCGCACACCACATAAAGTATTAGGGGGAATGACGGCTTTGGCAGGTTTTGTTCTATTATTGGCAGGGGGGTTTGTTATGACTGACTAGGCTTAAATTTGGCCTAAACATTCTTTGCATATCAAAGAATATTGTGGCCAAATTTCATAAAATTTGGTCGACAAAAACCCCCCTGCCAATAATAGAACAAAACCTGCCAAAGCCGTCTTTCCCCCTATATCGATCGAGATTATATTGAGGAAATGAAAATTCTCCTTGTGGAATGGAGGGAAGAAATATGCTTCAACACAGAAAGGTGTTTATCAATTCGAGAATTGTGGGTTTGATTCTCGAATCATTGTTTTTTGATTTTTGTCTTTCTCGTATATGTATACATTCCTTATATTATGTTGAATTTTCTCCTAATTCTTGTTGAATAATAAACCATCAGCAAGCATATCTCTCGATTATGGTTATTGTGTAGGCATGTCTGTCACATACATTGTAAAATGATAGTTAAAAATTCATAACTTAGATTTTGCGATCTTGCTGCCCCAAAAATGTCCTTTCTGTATTCTAAAGAATTTTCCGTTGAAAATCCGAAAATTGAAAATATCCCGAAAAAAGCAAAAAAAAAGTCCTTAATAGTGCAACGGAAGAATTGTCAGCCGATTCACGCCGCCGCCGTTGGCTGAAATGGCTTTCAGCGTGACGCCGAAAAGCCACCGTCGCCGCCGAATATCGGACCGACTTCTACCCGGTTTTGAGAAGTTTTCGGCTAAACTCACTTCTATTTACCATTAGCATTTGTGTTATTTTCTACTCTTTTACTATTGTTTGTACACTTAAAGTAAATCGCAAATTTCTATGAAATTCACCGAAATCTCAACAGCAGAGCTGTTCGGTAAACAATTTTACAGATTTTTGGTGATTTTGACAGTTGAACAAAGGAAAAACTCGTAGAAAATCGGTGCAATAATTACCGAACAGTGCTGTTGTTGAGATTTCGTGGTCTTGCTTTGTAGCCGCGCGTCTTACCACACGGCTAAGGAAGGCCCCTGTTACAGATTCTCAATTATTCCAAGACGTCTGTCAAATCTTTAGGAAATCTATATTCGTTTTTCTGATTTTATGGGTAATTGAAATAGAGTTATTTTTTGTTAAATATCTTGGCTGTGCAGTGTGCATATGCACAGCACATGTTTCGAAATCGACAAATTGATACGAAACTTGCGAAAAAGAATCCACGTGTCTTGGAGGGACTCGAACCCTCAACCTCCTACTCTCTAGATAGGCGTGACAATCCCTACAACGCAAGACCACTTGAAGGTCACGTTTGCGGAAATGCCATCAGAAACCGAGTACCACCGCGGTTAGATCTTTTTTTTTTGCAAATTGAATTGCTCGACACCCTGGGCAAAGTGTATCCATTATACTTGCCACACAAGATATCTACTCATTTAATGGAGGGCATATAAAAGATTTTAATTAATAACTGAGGAAATGCTATATATAAAAATAGAATACTGATAATATAAGTTGAAAAGGCGGCCAGGAAGAAGAAAAGGAGTGAATATGGGAGCTATGAGGTAAATAACTGGAGCAGTATCTCCATATTTTAAAAAGCCGACGGCATTTTGATTTTCGTTCTTTCTTTCCATGAAGAGTAGTGAAACATTTGAATGATTCCCTACTCGTGCGGTGTGGGAAGTAATAGGAAAACCATAGTATTATAAGCAATGCCAAATATAGCACTTTATGGGAATACTAGCTGACCAGAGCACTTTGTCTTGCCAAAAATTGATCAATATTCTGTTACAATTTCATCTAAAAGATTGTGTTTTGATTTTGATAGTATTCCAGTTTCACCTTAACATTTTTTCTCGTAAATAGAAGAAGAAAACGCATATAAATTAGCAAACAATTGGGCATTCTATTGTTGAATGATACCCGGTCGTACAAATGCCAACTTTGCTTTATAAATGTATATATAATAAATATATAATATGTTATGAGTATATCGTGGTATAACCATTCATTTAAATTTCACGCAGTAGGTAATGCATTGACCTTTCTCGTCAACAATTTATCCTCAATTTATTGCCATTGTCGATATGATATTTAAGACCAAATTTAAGAACAAGAGGCAAGCCAGCCTAGGGCTGAAAACCTGTTTAATAAAGACAATATTAATAATAACTAAGTTTGTAAAGATTGACAATCGAATCGATTTCCACGTTGAACACAAATGTTTCGAGCAAATTCGTTGAAGAAAAGCGCACATACATTTAAACTGCCGATGGTCGCATATTTGTAACATTCGTATTTTGTTTATTCTGAAAATTTTATGCAAAAGCAGCTCTACTTCTTGGCTTATTTTTCTTGAGCTTGATTGGCTGCTCGTAGTTGCTACTCCATTATGACCAGATCAGCTGTTCTTGCACAGAGAACCAATAGATGTTTGCTTGGGACTAGCACACATCTTCAATGGACAAGTACTGGTGATCTCATTTGTTAGGTCCTACTGGAGCTTGCCACGCCAGAATGCAAGTCAATGTAGGGAAGGGGGAGGAAATGATGAAGCAATCACTGGCCCACTGCAAACGGAATATACCTCTGCGCTTGCCACGAATTCATGCGGAATTTGTTGGAATTTTTGGGTGATGATATATAGGAGAAAGCAACTGATAGAATTTCTAATACACCCAGGTTTTTAACACGATTTGGTTTTAGTCGTTTATGACCTAACCCGACGGAAAAATACACAAAAAAACAAAGAAAAATCAGGTGTATATGAGGCAGAAGGAGTAGCCATTCAGGGATGGTAGCGACCGATACCGCTCAAAATAGTGACTTTAGTGACCAAATCTGACGAAAAAAGGGATTAAATAGTGACTTTCAGTTGCCGAAAAAGTGACCAACTAGTGACTTTCAGTTTCAGTTGCCTAAGTCTATTTTATATCAATAATCAAAAAACAAACTATGGCAGAAATGGCCCAATAAATAGAATGATGCCATGTTATAATGCACATTGTGAAACAATTGATGTTACGATGAGTAAAGCCGATCTAAAACAAGTGTTCTTCTTTTGACAAGTTAGGTAATGATTGAACTACACATAGACTAGATAATAAGTATTTATTGTACTAAGTATAATTGGTCTACATTTGATTGACGGCAAATAAATAAATAAGTTGCAAGTTCGATGAGACGAAATCAAGCGTTTTTGGGATGAACGGGAATCTTTGTTTCTCTTTTCTTTTGTGGCGGAAAACATCTTTCACTCATCACTCTTTTTTTAGAGCGAACTCAGAAGAGAAATGAAAATCGTACACGCTATCTTTTATCTACTCAAAGACTAAGTAAAATTGTATTGCCCTCTGTTTTAATCCCACGGAAATTTTACTCAATATCAGTCAAGCAGGACTACTAAAAACTATGAGTAGTCTTGGAAGCAAAACAAATTTTTACGCCACTGGAAGTGAGCGAAACATGGTTATCATGTTCAATATCTTTCCCAAAAAATGATTTCTCGGAGAAAATCTGCGTGAATGAGAATGCTTCTCGTGAGAATTAGTGAAAATGACGATCACTGGATTAGCTGAACACCTACTTAAGAAAGATACAGAGAACTCTACGATTTGTCATAGGTGCCACGGAAGTTTTGGAATTTTTAGTGCAAAAAGAGCAACAGTACGGATCGTTTTGGTAGAAAACGAAACATAAATTATGAAGATTCATGTACAATGAGCCTGGGATTAAGCGCTTGACTCGCTGCTTATAATGCAGGAACATGCTCTCTGAACTTTAAAATATTTTTCCTCCAAAATACGCAAATTTTCCGACTTGTTGTGCGTATTCATGAAAGATTTTTGCTATGGAATTCGACAGCGCATGCAATCTTCAAAATTGAGGAGACTTGATCTCCTTTCTATGATATCTACTTAATAAAAGTCTCCTCATATTGAGGCAACAACTTAAAATCCAAATATCCTGAAATTTTTATCAGTGAAGATCATTAGGATATGGTTCTGTAGTATGGTTGGTCATTTAGCATTTGGGAAATTTTGCGTGGCCACTAAAAACATCTTTGGGAGAGACAAAACACAGTAAATAATAGAGTAAATAAGGTTGTCAAATAACTCGTCACATAACGATCATTTGTCTAGAGGATCTATTATGAAAATACGCTATAACAATATATAGTTCTGGGTAAAACAGGGGAGAATCAAGTCTCCCACCCGAGTAGCACACATGTTACACAAAAGTTTCTGTGACCCATATGCAACCGAATTTAGTCACATTTGAGTCACCGCAACCAAATAGGTTTTAATTGTGCTGCTATGGCAAGGGGTCATGTCTCCCAAGGAATCAAGTATCCCCACCTTCCCCTACTGTATAAAATCTAAGTCGGCAGGTCTCCTGCTTGCATGACTGTATACCAATTTATAAATTGTGACGTAAAATACCTTCAATTAGCTACTGGTGAAATGCCAATAAGAGCAGCGAGTTAAATGGCTGGCGAAGTTTCAGAGCGATAATTTTTCCAAGATCCGTAATTTCATTTCCGCCATGAACAAAGCATCATCCAACGGATACATAGAGCTTTATATAAAAATCTTAGTCAATAGTTAAATAATAGTTGAAAATAGTGACTTTTTGCGAGAAAAAGTGACTTTAGTGACTTGAGGTCGAAAAACGAGACTTTTCAGTGACTTGCCCGAAAAAAGTGACCAAGTCACTAAAAACTACCTCGCTACCAGGCCTGCCATATGACTATCAAGCCCGCTCTTCTGCAAAAGCAGCTTTACTATTCAAATACTGGTCAGCTGGTTTACCGTAAACTTTACCCTATTTCGCTGTTCTGTGGTAAGCAACTTTTTGAACTGATTACAGACGTAAAACAAAATTTACAAAATGTCTTATGTTACAAATTAGCTATCATTGGTGACATACGTGGATATGATTCCGTGTAGATGTTTGATTTTTTATGTAGTTATGTATAGGCATTAGAGTAAAATGTTTAATTGCTACACGTGCTCTAAATGTGGTTACAACGTAATGTGAGCGTTACACGGATGAACTGTTTGATCGCCATTGGGGTTTATTGTCGAAAACAAGTGATCTGACATTACCATTGATTTCACCATCGGAAATCGATTATCTTTTTCTGTTGAAATGTCTGGTCAATACTGAACTGTAGGTTCATAACTTTTGACTCACATTGCCAATGTCAATCACAATTTTCCACACAGAACTGAGTTTATTTACACTTCGGCGCTTTAATAATTAAATAAACCCATAACAGTGTGTTTGTTCTGACGCCTATGATCGATGAATAATTGAGCAACCACTATTAAGGGGAAATAGTGCCCGCTGAATGCTGATGAAATCGTTATTCCCCATCGTTAGCTGCCTCAGGGAAAACCTCACTATATTCGAAAACAAGGTGAACGCATTGTGCCTTCATAGCTGGGCAATCAACTGATTGAGAAATTGTTCAATTCATTCAATGTAGGAGTTGTAAAGCAAATTGAGCCGTATGGAATTTTCCGGAGATCGATTTGTTGCTTTCAAAAGCTCCGCTCAAAACAAATTTAGTTTCAAGGCCACAGCATTGCTCCATTTGAGTGGCATCGTCACAGTATTGCGCACAGAACTCATATGACCTAGTTTAATAATATCTATCTAATAATACTCAATTCGCGAATGTTTGATCTGTTGAGATAAATCAGTCACTCCTAATCATTTCTGTAATGTATAGATGAGTAATTAGATCGATCATGGACTAAAGAGTCTTTGCGTTTGTCCTTTTAACTTAGTAATTTTGGCTATCCGTTTTAATGTCCCAACGGCCCTGTCGACTGGCCAACTAAACGATTCAAATCAATTAAAATGTGACAGTGTGAATCACCATTTGAAATTAAACTATTTGATAAGTCAGATCGTGGAGTCATTCGCTGTTTAAAAATTGTTTCAACGATATATTTTATTTTTCTCAATTCAAACATTAGAAAATGGACTTATAAGCGATTAAACTGACGTGACTACGGGAATTTATCATATACATCGAGTGACAATTTCTTACAAATCTCAACTCAAAGTATGTAAATATCATCCGAAAGCTGAACTGATGCCAAATGCACAAACGGATAAAGAACCCTACTAGGCGCCAACAACGTTGCTGTCGGCCCACATCGCCCGCCCGGTCACTCAATCCGTTTCACACATTCGCAACGGATGATACCGGCGGCAAGGATGGTCCAGTTTACGATCCCCCACCGTACACAAATCATCTCGCCAATTCGCCACGGATGTGTCCTTGCGTTATTATGAGTTGATTGGTCGACGCCGACGTTGCCGCCGCCGCCGTCGCTCTTTTGTTCTGTTTTCTTGTTCTCCCGGCAGGGAGCCTCCTTAAAATGCCAATCACACTGTGCGTTCGGTCGACGGGGGGTCTCCCAGTCGTTATTGTCTTCGGCGAAGACAGTGTCCGAAATGGGACTCCGCCGATCGACCTGCTCTGAGCGATCTGTTTAAAACATTGGTGAAAGCAAGTTGTCACCTGTCAAATCGTTCGTGGGCGGTGATTTGTTTTGATCAGTACACGGCTTTGCAGCCGCCGTCGCCGTCAAGGGGTCAACAAATCGGAAATTTTGGCAAAACAGAAATAGGCGAAATCTAGAAAACACTTACCGATGGTTTCTGCATGTGGGTCGCGATGTTGGTGATGTTCATGCCCATGGCCGGTATCTGCGCGCCGTAGAACTGTCCGGCTGCCGACGGACTCATGTCGGTCAACATGCTGAACGCCGTATGCTCGAGCCTCCGCGTGGGATCCGACGTTTTGGCTAGCGTTTTTCAAAACAGTTGCGCCTGCCGAGAAAAGCTCTTCGCCACTTCTATCACACTTTTACTCGTTTTGCTTCTTATCTTTCGACCTTTCACGATGGATGATGATCACTTTTACTCTATATTTCCCAAATGTCGATAGGTTTTGCGTGTATTTTTTTTTCTGGCACCGATCAACGCTTCTTCACTAAACTTCCTCCACGGCTTGGAACAGTAATTTTTAGAAGAGTGTACAATTAAATAAAATGAGTCATCTTAAAACACTTTTTGTTAAGCGTTCAGTTTTTGCTCCCTCTCTTTGCTTCTTCGCGCTCTCTTCGGCTCGCTCACCTCCTCCGCGCTAGCGCTTATTTGTTTAATTTGATATTTAGAAAACGATAGCCGAGCGGCAACTTCTAAAACATTTCCCTCTATTCAATTTTTCGTTTCTTTCTACGCCGTTTAAACTCTGGGAGCTATTAACTTCTTTTTTAGTAAGTTGCCTTTTGAAGTTTCTTCGACTTCGCTAATAGCGCGTTATGGAAACAACAATGAGCACCAATTTTACATGTTCGTCGTACTCCGTGCTTGTCTAGTTTTCGCACAGGAGAATTCCTCTGGTCTTTTACCGAACAATAGAGAACACAGCCGCACTGACACTCACCGCACAAAACGTGTTTATCACTGGTGCCATCAATCACCGCTAACGATTATCACAATGTCGTTTCTCTTTTAATCGATGACAAAAAGGTCACTCACCGTCACGACGGTCATTTGATCTACGCACCGAAAAATGTTAATCAATTAATCTTCCGATATCTCCTTCTTCGTCTTCCGAGATGGCGCTCCGATCGCCGGAAATGTCACACTCGTACGCAGCGCGCGGCGGGTTGCAGAAATGTGTTTTTTTCCTCCCGATCCGTCTTCTCCGGATGACAGATTAGAATTTATTATTTTCCTTTTCCCAAACAATCGACGCAAACGGCGCACCGCACGGGAGGGCTTACGTACACTCGGAACTCGACGGTAAAAAAAATAATGAAAACACACAATACTCGTCGTAACTCGCACAGTTTGACGCGTCGGAACACTGCTTTCCGATACGCGGGAGACGACCAAGTGTACAGCAAACCCGAACACGATAGCCTAATGCAAAAAGGGGTACCCACGGCACCGAAAAACTAGCACCCAGCGGCAAACCAGCAGCAGCGCTTTCCCATTGATAAATTAGAGTTTTGTTCGTGTACGTTCACCATTCACAAGATTATTCTTTCAACTAACTTGAATAGTTTTTTGAATAATATGGAAAAACTTGTTTGATGATAAATTACTCATACAACAGCCGAAGCGAAACGAGTTCGACCGCGACTGGGCCCGCACTTGAACGATAGAGGGAGAGCACACGGCACGATCGAGTGCCGCTGCAGCGCACCCAAAGCACGCTCCGGAGCGAAGTGCACAGACACTCACACACACCCCCGGCTCGTTCTCTCTCTCATCGCTCAACACACTCGCACCGCGGAACCGGTCCCGAAGGCGAACCGATCGTTCGCTGGTGTTGTTGCGCAGCAGCCACAACGCCCGGATAAACCAGTTTTGGCGATTGGACACAACTACACCGGCCGCTGGGTGCTGGCGGTTGGTATTGGTGCAACCCGGCGGGAGAGGGAACGCCCACTTAGCCCCGCTCCGCTGGTTGAGACCGGGTCGGGTCGGTTCGGGCTGGGGCGAGCACGCACACAGCGAGAGGTGAGCGCGTGCTCTCGGTGGGGTCCAATCACGCCCTCTTTTCCACCCAACCAGCTGCTGCTGCTATTGACTGTAGTCGGCGCAACGGCCACACTATACGGCGACCGACCAGCTGTGTACGAGAGTGTGCGACAGAGCGGCGCACGTTTTCCCAAAAGGGAGAGGGAGGTGACCCAACTCTTTTGTTTCATTTTTTTACCATTCCCGCTGTTGATGATGGTTGGGTTCGGTATTTTTATTAGGCAATGAAAATGAAGGCTTGTTGTTGTGTATTTGCACAGAAAAAAGGGTAAAATATGTACATTGCTTTGCGAGTCAATTGGAAAAGAAATGTTTTTGTGCGAATTGCTCAGATGGAAATTGAGATTGCAGAATCTTCCTTTTAGTCAAGAAATGTTTGCTGATTTATTCTATTAACAAGAGCTGTGAGATTGTTTCCACGATAGTCGTTATTTTCTTTCTTAAGAAGTGTATCTTTAATTTTAAATTTAAATAAAAAGATATATTGGAAGGCAGTGACTAAATGTTTTAAATGCTGATGCTGTTTGCTTTTTAGAAGACATAAAACGAAACTGTAATTTATTAATCATGAAATAGGAGCAGTCGGTTACAGTTTCAAGTTAATGCATTAGAATTGTTATCTAAAACCGGGTTGACTTGTTACCCGTCGGTCGAATACCGTCTTTTTACCTTTTAAGTGGTATTTTCTCCTCATTTATTTGTTTTTAGTTGGTTTCGTACGGTACTGGCACAACTCCAAATAAAAAAACTTGCATGTTTTTGAAGTCTACACAAATTTCATGAATTTCTTAGTATGTGGTTTGGAAACAAATGGGTAAGTTGGCACACAACTAGACGAAATTTCCTCAAGAAACAGCGCATATATTCAATACAAGCATTAATTTAGACCAGTCTAGTCCAGTCTAAACGTACATAGCCCGTTCGTGAAAGAATCCTGGAAAATGATAAATTCGACTATTTCTTTCAGCTTTTCGTCATTATCTATAGATGTTTAGAGCACATCAAGAAGATGTTGTGTTTTGAACAATTTAGTACTCACTAGGTGACCCGGCAGACGTTGTCCTGCACAGTAGGCGAGAATGTGCGTTCCGAACTGCCCATGCAAAGTTCGCATAGGAATCACAATTTTAGTTATTCACGGTTTGCTCAACTTTACTCGTAATTTTCGCATTAGGAAATATCATATAAACCCGTCGGAAACTATAACGAATGTTTCTGCTGAAGAAATGAAAAAAATCCAACCAGCCGTTTTCGAGTTATGCGGATACGAACACAGACCATTTCATTTTATTATACATATATGTAGAAGACTAGTCAACCCGGCAGATGTTGTCCTGCATAGTAGGCGAAAATGCGCGTTGTGAACTTCCCATGCGAAATATTTTAGTTTTAGTTTTTCATAGTTTTTCCACCCTTACTCGTGATTTTCGCATGAGAAAATATCATATAAACCCGTCGGAAACGATAACGAACATGTTTGCTGAAGAAATGGAGAAAATCCATCCAGCCGTTTTTGAGTTATGCGGATACGACATGTTTTACATGTTACAGACCATTTCATTTTTATTATATAGATTATATGGTTCCAATGTACAACAAATCTGGTATCCAGCGATATCCAATGCAACTCACCAGTCCTTTAATGATAAATTTGAATTGTTATAATTTATAACCTTTATAAAAGGATATCAATATTTTTTATTTTTGATACGCAATGCATATTAGCCGGATAAGCACCACACTAATAAATCGATTACACCTTATCTTTACTTCATTTTACTTACATTGGGAGTGCATCCGGATTCCGGAAGCTCGTTTACTCTGTTTTATTGCATTAAAATCCATTATTGCAGGCTGAAACATTCTCCCGATTATCGGTGCAGTGTTCCAATAGTTGCGGTATTTTGTTAGGTAGGGTATTTTAAAGATGCTTTACCAGTTTAGAAGGATCTCCGATGCTGTTTTTGTCTCTGTCGTATTATGACACTTCAACTAATTGACCGTTTATGTGGGCTACTGCGTTAAATTTATTCAAACGTACGCAAACGTATCTATGCTACTCAGCTCTTAATTCTCTAAAAAATCTTACTACCGCAACTACAGGAACACCCACGACTATTGTAATTTTCATTTCCCACGATATCCCACGCATAAGATATGTTTGTGCTACGTTTGACTTTAGATAGATTTCAAAAGCAACCTAAACGTATGCGAAAGGACCTTCGCTCTTCAGCCTATTGGATTTGTCAAATTGGTTACACCGTTTTGACCCAAATCCCGAATATGACACATATTTCGAATACATACTCGCATTTAAATATGGTTATTTCAGCCTCAATCGTGTAGCATCACGAACTCGTGTATAATCTAGGTCCTACGTACAGAAAACCGATGAAATATTTAGGTTTGGGGCTCTAAAACGCAAGTGTTAGGAAAATGAGTCATGTTCTGGATTTTCCGAGAAATGTCAAAAAATGAAAATAAAGTTCAAATCCAATTCGTATATGTAATTTTGATTAAAAAAATAAAGAATTCCTACAGCAAATGAATAGATCACGTCGTTGCAATTTATTACCATTTCCATTACGTAAGGTAAACATTTTGGATTGGGAGTATGTTCCTTGACCAGTACTGCAATTGCAATATCTCAAGTTCTATCTGGTAAAAGGGCGAATGTCGCAAGAGAGAATTCTCTTCGTCGACTTCCCCTCTTTTGAATAAAAGTGACAAGCAGAGGGTTCCTTTGCAGTTTATCACCTCAGAATGTAAGTTCGCATTGTTTTCTATCGTGCTGAGGTGATAAACCACTAAGAAATCCACTGCTTGCCACTTTTATTAAAAAGAGGGGAAGTCGGCGAAGAGAATCCTCTCTTGCGACATTCGCCCTTATTCCAGATAGAGCTTGATCTATAGAAACGCGAAAGATGAAAAGCATGCTACAAAAATCTCAAAAAAATATTTATTCCATGACAGCGCATCAAAGGGTGCAATATTTGCTTTATTTTTGTTTTTTTTTATCACTTTCAACTCGGTGAATTAAAGTAATATGATTAATTTATCGACTAGTTACTATTCTTCGCATTTACTTATTAAAATATTTTTTTATTTTTATTGATATTTAAATTTTACTATAAAACACAACATTGACAACATCCTTTCACGACTCCTTTTCATGCGAAATTGATCAAATAACCAACGATTCTTTTATTTGTTCGCTTGAAACAGAAAAAGGCGCTTTGCTCTCTGTCTTAATATGACGATCATGACCTTTTCCGGTACTGCCCTTGACAGGGACGTACAATATTTAGGATGGCTTGAAAATTTTGCAGTTAATCACTCGTATTATCGTTTAAGAAAGACAGCTACTTCGAACAAATCCGATTGATTCGAATCATTCCCCCATTGATTTTGCTGGCGTAGACAAGAATGCGCACCAACTTTCGTTTCAAATGGCATACGTAAGTTAACAAGAATATGGGTTAGAGTGGGGCGCAGTTGTATGGAAAAACACAAACTTCATCCAATCAAGTGAGATCAAGGTTTTTTGCTCTTAGCGGCTTCAATTTATCGACAATCACGTGACTCATTTCGTTAGCATATAGTCTGAAAGATGCCGAAACACTTTGCTGAAGAAGGTACGTTGCTGGAACGTCTACAAAAAATGTTATAACGCTTCGAAGATTGATTGTTCGAACCATATGGAAGAAATCAATGTTTCTGCCAGCACTACCAAGCTTCCTATGGATCAGGCATTGAAAAAAATCAGATCATGAGTAAAAATCGGCTCAATTCATGCCAACTTGATGCTCTACTGCGGCCTAATCGCTGATGCTTTCTAGATCGTTGAAATTTGGCGTTCGTTGATTCAAAGTTTAAAGATCTTCATCGCTCACCAATGGGTGACAACTGAGCGAGGCGAATCACTTGGTAACCTAACAATGAGTGTTGTTACCACACGCTGAAAAATCTATTCAGACATTGAGAAAATTAAATCTGCTATGAGAATGGAACTCTGATACACTGCACGGGAGGCTTTGATACTTTCTCTCCTCCATCCCAGCAACTTGAAAGCAGAGTGAATAAAGCAGAGCACCTAATGTGTTTTGGTTTTATTCTAGTAGAGCAAGTGTAACACAAATGCTTCAGTCGTAGCTTCCCTGGATACCATACCAAGTTTGGCTTGGCGAACTCTGTTGCTCGTTGTTTACGCAGCAACGATCGCTCATAATCATTGTTTGGTATCCATCTGAGCAAGGCTGTTCAATCAGTGGCATAGGATGCTATGATTGAATTAGATCAATGCTCGTTCACTTCACTCACGCTTTCAATGCCTGCAATGGATATTTGGGCAACACTTTTTTCATTCTTGACCCGATTTTAACGTCCAAAAATGATTCCGAATAACTCCAATTAGCATCCCAGCCCTATAAGGGAAGATCCATAAAATACGTCAAGCAAGAATTGGCGATTTTCAACCCCCCCCCTCTCCCCTTAACCCGCATTTTGTAAGAAACCACCACAATTTTTGTATGGATCGTCACACTGCTGTGAGCCCCTCTCCCCCCTAGAGGCATGACGTTCTTTGTGGGTGGCCCCTAAGGTCAAAAATCAGCTAAATCAGTTAAATTATTGTTCTATGTAGTTCGGCAGTGCTGGCAGAACAATCGTTTTTTTGCATTTGGTTTCAACAAGTAATCTTCAAAGGGTTATAACTTTTTTTTGTGAACATTCTAATGACGTACCTTCTTCAGCAATATGTTTCGGCATCCTTTGGGTTATACTTCAACACAAAGTGTCACTTGGTTTACAATGAACTGGAACCTCTAGAAGTAAAAATGCTAAAATGTACGTTTTCCCATACACATTTCCATACAAACTTCAAACGCGATGCGGAAAGCGAGGAAACAACCAATCGGGCCAAAATTCAGCACAGTTGTTTGGGACCCCGAATGGTATCGAAAAACCATTGATTTGAAAAAATTACCATGACGCCCCACTCTAATATGGCTGTATAACGGTGAAACTGTTTAATTTAAATTCTGCATTTTGAACTGAACAAGTCTTACTTGAAAGCTTGCTATCTGAACTAGTGCTTACCAGAACAATCTGAAGTCGTAGTTCAAATCATTTGAAAAAACATTTTGAATATTACAAAATAATTGTCTGCGCTACTTGTGCGCTTAATAAAATAATTGTGAATTTTGTGAGTGAAATCCTGATGACTATTTCAATGAGAGACTTTTGCGCTACAGGAAATTAGAATCATTGAACGACATCGAGAATATCTTTTATTAACCTCTAGCAATTAGCAAGTGTACCTAATTGAAAAATTCATTGAAGAATCAGGAATATTGAACATAAATTTACACTATACACATTGAAACATAAACAAAAATAGATAATCAGAGCAAAACCACCAATTTCAAAAGAATTCATTCTGCAACCAAAAGCAGTTCAAACTAGCATAAGTAGTATCGCTTAGGCTCCACTCCCATAATGAACACAATATAAATCGCCGAAAATACCAGAATGAAGTAAAACATATGAAAGCCAACTACTAGTGGGAATTCTTTGTTGGTTTTTCTTAGGGAAAATTAGTTGAAAATGGTCGTTAGTTCCATAATTATTTTCCTTCAAACGATGAATCATTGGCCCTCCTTTGCCTAGCAGTGAAATGCGCGGCTTTAAAGCAATACCATACTGAGGGTGGCCGTACCAAACTGACAATCTACAAAACGCTTATGAGACCGGTAGTTCTCTATGGACACGAGACCTAGACGATGCTCGTGGAGGACCAACGCGCACTGGGAGTTTTCGAAAGGAAAGTGCTGCGTACCATCTATGGTGGGGTGCAGATGGCGGACGTTCGTGGAGGAGGCGAATGAACCACGAGTTGCATCGGCTGTTGGGAGAACCATCCATCGTTCACACCGCGAAAATCGGAAGACTGCGATGGGCCGGGCACGTAGCCAGAATGTCGGACAGTAATCCGGTGAAAATGGTTATGTAGTGCACAGGCCACTCCGGCCTTAGTCTGGTAATAAATAAAGAAAATAATGCTGAGGGTGGCAGGGTTCGATTCCCAGCGCTGGTCTAGTCAATTTTTGATTTGTAAATTGTCTCGACCTCCCGGGGCATAAATGTATCGTCGTGTTAGCCTGTGACGCATGATATACCAATGCATAAATTGTAACTTTGCTTAGAAACATCGCGGTTAATAACTGTGGAAACGCTGAACGAATTCTAAGCAGCGAGGCGGAAATACCCCATAGCAATGTGCAGTGTTGGTAAAAACTCAAAATCTCAAAACTCACTCAACTCAAATCACTCAAATCGTAGGTTTTCTTTTGTTCTCCTTCGTTAAAAACAGTAAATTGACGTTTGTCGCATAAAATATTAGACACTCTTTTATGTATATGCAATAAATTGCCCCCAAATTGATTTCAAATGCGTTTTTAAACCAAAATGATTTTTTGGTAAATGAGTGAAATGATGCGTTTTAGCATGAAAAATTCAAGCGTGATACATTCCTTTAAAATCGCAGACGATTTCGTTCGCACGGGAGCGCTCGTTGATTGAGATTTATGAGTGATTTTACCAACACTAGCTATGTGTGCATAGTGGGGGATGTAATGCCAATATGAAGAAGAAGAAGGATGAATCATCTGAATTGGTGTGGCATCAGAGGTACTGTTCCTCCAACTTGATCATCAAACAATATTGTATAACAAAAAGGTGGTGTCATGACCACTCATAGAATACGCACTGCGAGTTCCAATAACATAGACTAACGCAAAATGAACTCCCCCAAGAAATTATGACGTTTGAGCGGGTCGCATAATGAACGCAAAATGAACTTTTGTTCGAGAAGACGACCCGCTCAAATGTCAAAATCCATCGGGTGAGTGAATTTAATGAACCGCCAGGTCTGAATTTAATGAACCATAGGTCTATTACTGAGTACAGTGATCGTTCGCTAATTGGGGCACGACCTCACCCCAACTAGCGAATGCCGTTCGCTAATTGGGGCGTTTTGACAAGCGTCAATGTTGTTTACTTTTTGCATTGAACAAAGGAAAATTTTACCCGCCCGAAAATATCGATCCGGCCAAACACGGAAACAAAACGTCAACGCGTTTTTGACATCATATTCTGACGTTTAGCTGCTTTTTAATTGGGTTTCGCCCCAATTACCGAACCCCTAACTAAAAAGTGCTCCAACTAGAAAAAAACAAATAGGGGACGTTCACTGTACCGGGATTTTATATGGAACTAGCTGACCCGGCGAACTTTGTCTCGCCCAAAACTGCTGATATATTTTTTTACGTACACAATTTATCTAAAAACCAAACCGGTTTTTCAAACTAAGATTTCCTTTTTTTGACATTATTTTATCATGACACTTTTCGAATTAATTTAGTAGCCAAACCAAAATTAACAAAAATCGATCTTTCCGTTATCTGATGATAATGTCAACTTAGATGACATGATTTAAAATTATCATACAAAATGCACGACAAACCATTTCATCGGAGAGATTTTATTTCGATTGTCAATTTTTCAAAAAGAAAGGGATATAAATTAGCAAAAATTAAGCTGTCTATTCTTGAGCCATGCGCGGTAGTACAAATGCCAACAAATGTTTTATATATATAGATGATCAAAATTGAAAAAAAATCATGCAAAATTGTACGAAAAACCATTTCAACGAAAAGATTGGGCATTGATATTTACAGTTTCCATTTCATCTTAACATTTTTCCTCGTAAATAGGAGAAGAAAAGGTATATAAATCAGCAAAAATTGGGTTGTCTATTCTTGAAAGATGCGCGGTCATACAAATGCCAACTTTGTTTTATATATACAGAAGATTTGCAACTATTGGAACACTACCACAACTATTGGCGCAAGGGAGATAAAAATATAAGCTATTTCAAAGATAATTTACAAATTCAAATAAATTCCAACGATGTTCATTTCTCTAACGTATTATGACAGATTAACTAATTGGTTGGTAGGTGCGATTAATTTGTTAATTATCTTAAATTCGTACTACCACAACTATAGGAACACCCACGACTAACGGATCTTTTACCCTATATTAGCTTGACACTTTAGGTACCGGTACTTTGGATGGCAGGCAGTGGCAAACTAGATGTTACTCACACGCGATTTGGAGCGACATTAGCAATCTTATATTTTTGAATCAACTGAACGAACGAATCTCTTCGCTTTCGCTTTCGTTTTTCATAGAAGTTAGGAAATATCAAGGCCAGTAACAGTCAATGTTGACTGTAAATGGCCTTGTTGTTTTCTAGTTTCTATGCACTATGTAGTGAGAAAAAGATAAAGCTCGTCCGTGCAGTGCCCAAACACCAGGCTTACTGTACAGCGTGGTTGAATATAGGGCACTGCACGGAAACATCTCTTTCTCTTTCGTTCCTCATACATTTTGACGTTTACTGGCCTTGTTGTTTTCTAATTTCTTTGCAGCGAAAAAGAGACAAAGTAGTCCGTGCAGTGCCCTATAAAGGATCGGATAGTCATGGGCGTTCCTATAGTTTCGGTAGCACGGTTTTCAAAGAATCTATAAAAAAAAACGTAGCAACCCGAATTTACGGTCAATTAGTCTTAACAAAGTAGAAACAATAAAACTTTGGAAATCCTTTTAAATAATGAATATTTTTTACAATCAAAAGAACTAACAAAAATCAGAGTTGTCAAGACGAGCAGAAATACAGCGCGGAAGCGTTACAACAAAGAAAGCGACATTTTTGCATCGGCGTGCCGCCGTTTAAAATCTGTCATACAGCTGGTCGTGGTTCAACCAAAACCCACCAAGCACCAACGAAAAATTACCGATTTTTCTGCTAAAATTTTCGTTTAGCAGATTTAATTGATCATAAATCGTATCGGATATCCCTCAACTCCATAACTGTGGATATCCTACTGCAAATGTACGTTTAAATCAAGGATGTTAACGATCATTCAGTAATTTGCGTTGCGAAAAACCTTCGCACTAGAAGTCCACCATACAACATATTTTGAAATTCAGCTTCTGGAATGTGTTATTGATAAACTACTACATGATCGAACGCAAATTACTGAATGATCGTTAACATCCTTGGTTTAAATTGACATGAAACTATTTCCGTTGTCCTTTTACGAACAAAATATCACAAGTCAGTCGAAAAGCTGCTTGGTGCGGTTTGGCTGAACCCCGACCAGCTGATCAAAAAATTGTCCATGTTGATTCAAGTTTATAAAAGTCATCTGACACACGGCTGAAAATGCCGTTTAGTCGAAAATATCGTTTGACTAAAATAGACATACCGCTGAACGTGTCCTTTTACCGGACTCATCATTTGGCCGAAATAATCGTTTGTCAGAATGGGCCATTCGGTCAAACGGGTGGACATTGTTTGCCATGTGACGTAAATTACATTTTCGGCCGTTTGGTTAAACGACTTTTTCGTCAAAATGACCTGTTTGGCCAAGGCGTCTGTAAAATTTAAAAAAATTCGGACAAACTACCAGTTTGGTAGTATATGCTTCCTTTCTGTCCGTATGTCATTTTCAGCCAAATGACATTTTCGGCCAAACCATTTTCGAGCTATAATCCAATTTCCGAGTATTCGAAAAAAAATGCATGACCTTCAGCTAACCGAAATTTCGCTCTGTCGTATGTAGATTCCGGCCAAATCACGTTTTCGGTCAATCCGTTTTCGATCTAATAACCCTTAAGGTCAAACGTTCAATTTAACCAAGCGAAAATTTTTTTTAACAACATTTTATTTTAACAATTTACCGTGATATTGTATTAGAATTTTCCTCGGAAACTTTGAACAAGGTCCCGTCGAATTCCAAATAATTTTTTTCTGGTTGAAATTCACATTTTGAACATTTTCCCCGGAAACTGTGGAGTTTCCATAGGATTTTTTCTTGGGAATTTTGAATAATTTCCAGTGGAGTTTCCCGTGAAATCTCCCGTGGATAGTCCGATGTATTTTCTGTGAAAATTTGGAACAAATTCCGAAGAATAATCCGCGGACATTTCAAATAATTTCTTCTAGAACCTCAAAGGATTTTCATTTAAATACTCCAAACAATATCCCTTGGACGTTACTTGTCGTCGCCAAGGCTTTGTGCTGCATCGGTACCAGTACAACTGACACAAATCTGGTTGTTCCGGAAGACGATAACGAACATTCTGAAAAGTTCTGGCTGGAAAGTAAGGTAACTAAATTAGTGGAAAGCAAATTAAACACATCCGATCTCCGGGTGATAAAACTTGTTCCCCCTGGCAAAGACACTAGATCGTTCACTTTCATGTCATATAAAATCGTATTGCCGCTTGAACTTAAATCAACTGCCTGGCCCCGTTGGATTCGCTTTCAAGATTTTGTAAATGTCGGGAGCAACAAGCAAGTTTTTATGGTGACCGAATACAACGCCGAATCCTTGCATTCGAACAGACACACCAGCAGGACCTTTTTTTGTATAACGGTAGATCTTGGAGCTGATGCTAGTCCCGCAAACAATCCGGCTGCTTGTCATGGCAATCTTTGTTTACCTGGACTAAGTAATCCCTCTTCTCCCAGTGTACGCACAGTGGCAACTCCTCATCTATCTGCCCAGAGAACAGTGAACGCCGGTGGACCAAGCTCCAAGACTAATCAGTTTTTTCTAGCGACTGCTTCTAGTGACTACGATGTTATCGTCCTTACTGAAACATGGCTTCGAGACGACGTCAGCCACACAGAATTATCGTCAAACTAAGACATTTATCGTTGTGACCGTAGCAGTGCCACTAGTCGATTCCAGATAGGTAGAAGCACACCAATTGCAGTTGAAAAGTCCACCTCCAGCGCTTCCGTTGAGCTTGATATATGCGATTCGCTTGAACAAGTTTTCGTAAGGCTCTCATTTCCGTCTCGAAACGTCTTCATTTCTACGTTCAACAAATCATGAGTGAGGCAGCCGACAACGACTCCGTCATGATTGTTGGTGACTATAATCTACCCAGGTTACTATGATAATACGATCGAGATACTGATTCTTAACTGCCAACTAACGCATCCACCGAGCAAGAGCTTGTACTCACTAAAAACATGATTGCCAGTGGACTGCATCAAATTTTTGACGTTCGTAATTACAACAGCAGAATTCTTGACTTTGCTTTTGTGAGCAACAGTAACGAAATTGAGCTGATCGAAGCCCCAGTTGCGATCTTACCGTCTGACGACACCACAATCCGTTTATTCTGCGTTCTACATCACTAAGTGCATCGCAGTGCCCAGAGTCGATCGCAGAAGACCAGGATCTTGATCACCGAGGAGTTACGCTTGGTAAACTGGGAGGAACTTTTCCGCGACGCTGATACCAATACCGCCGTATCCTTATTCTACGATGTACTCTTCGGCATAATTGGTAAACACACTCCACTCGGGAGAAACTGTCCTAGTAATTCGTTCAACTATCTATGGTGGAACGCCGAGCTTCGACACCGTTGTAACGTTCTTCGTAAAGCACGTTTTCTTCGACACCGTTCTGATGAAAACAAGACAGTTCAGAAGCAGAATATGACGATTGTTTGTCATCCTCTTTCCGTGAATACATTTTTCGTGTTGAAGAGGCGGTCAAATCAGATTCTTCTTGTTTTTGGCGTCACATCCGTAGTAGACAAAAAATAAACAACATATGCCACCGGATATGTCTTTTGGTGACGAAACTAGCATAGACGAATTCGACTATGGCGAACTTTTCGCAAAACTGTCTACAACACTGACTCTCCACGAGCAATTAAACATGCTTCCATCTTACGATATTAGCCTTCCATGCCCATCGTTCACCGTAGCAGACGTTGTCAGATCATTGAACTCTGTCGATACTTTCAAAGGTCCGGGACCGGACAAACTACCTCCCGTATTCATTCAACGATGCGCAGATGTTCTCGGAGCTCCGGTATCTCCAATCTCTCGCTGGCGGAATCAGTTTTTCCGGATGTGTGGAAGTTGGCAGCAGTTACTCCTATACACAAAGCCGGAAACATTCGTCACGTCGAAAACTATAGTCAACACGGATTTATAAAAAAAACTGTTCGAGCACAACTAACTTAATGGTGTATACCTGGGTGGTGCGGATAGAATCGATTTGGTTGTCAAACTGAAGCCAAAATTTTCTATTGTGCCGGAGCCAAACATTGAAGATTGTGGTTATGTTCGTTTCTGATCTAATATTGAGAAGTATTGTTAAATTAATGATTTCGTGTGTGTTACTTCTACGTGAAGTTAAACGATTTACAATGATATGGAAATGCTAATATCATCTTCCAAACTCGGACGTACATGTTCATGATAGCATTAGAGGCGAAAGTATAGAATTGATAGTTCCGTTAGGATACGGCAGGCATGAAGAATGTTTTTATAGAAGTCGATTTGAAAGCGAGCGGAGGGCAATATTTGTGATGGCACATATCACACGACCTTCCTTCTGCCAAGCTCCCGTATGAAGGGGGGAGGGAAGAATATCAGTGTGGAAGCTGATATATCTCCACTGGCAAAAGGAAGGTGGTTTGACTTGCTCATATGCCATCGCGTGCGGAAGGATTTGCTATCGACGAGTACTGTCTCCGAATTTCTAATATGACATCAGCATTTAGTCGAATAGGATTTTTATTGCACAGTTCTGTTTTCTCATTGCGTCCGTCTCGTCGCAACCAACTTGGCTGCCTCGGAGAGAACAAAGCAGAGAAGGCACTGCTGCTGTACCGTCGACCAATAACAGCTGAGTTGATGGATGCCCCCACCAAGGGTAGTACACTAAATTAATGATTTCGTGTGTGTTACTTCTACGTGAAGTTAAACGATTTACAATGATATGGAAATGCTAATATCATCTTCCAAACTCGGACGTACATGTTCATGATAGCATTAGAGGCGAAAGTATAGAATTGATAGTTCCGTTAGGATACGGCAGGCATGAAGAATGTTTTTATAGAAGTCGATTTGAAAGCGAGCGGAGGTCAATATTTGTGATGGCACATATCACAAGTATTGTTATTATTTTGGGAAAAAATAAAAATAAACTTTGTTTGAGTTTTGTATTCTTTGTAACAAATATTCTCACATTATATTTCGAGTGGAAAATTAGTGGGAATGCAACTAAAAAGCACTCGTTACGAAATTTCACGAGATTCAGCAGCTGGTTGGAGTATGAATGTATATAAACAATAGTGAAGTCATGTAGAGTCTAGCGCATTTGTGCGCTCTCATGCAGCGTGGAAATAGAAATTCGAAGAGCGGGAAATGTTTGACAGCCAAGTAACTGCAAAATAATTTTGTTTATGGGAGTGATTTCAAAATATCCCTCTGCTCGCTTGAGCGCAGAAAAGCAGCTCTATCCGCAGTACCCAGGTGTATACTAGCACGCTCAAGTCATGCGTTGCCAGGTCGACAGTGTTTACGTGAATTTCTCCAAAGCTTTTGACAAAGTGCCTCACGATTTAACAATAAGAAAGCTCGATCGGCTAGGGTTTCCAGCATGGCTTCTCAACTGGTTGCGCTCCTATTTATTTGGAAGATCTGCCTACATGAAACTCATGTCCACTGAGTCAAACCGCTTCGCCACACCTTCCTGTGTTCCACAAGGAATTATCCTTAGGCCTCTGATCTTCATACTGTTTGTCAACGACCTGAGTTACCGTCTGTGCTGTCAACACCGATGACTTGAAAATCTACCGTGTAGTCAGTACACTGATTGACTGTGCTGCTCTACAGCCAGGGTTGCCACATATACAGATTTTTCTGTATTTTACAGATTTTTGAGGTAAGGCTGTGACCAAGAATCTGTATATACAGATATACAGATTTTTGGAAAATTTACAGATTTTACAGATTTCTTGAGAATTTTAGTACCAAAAATTATTGTAAATTTCTGTTATGCTAATCTAAAATTATCTTATTAAGAACCATTTTGAGATTAACTATTTCAATTTAAAAATACAGAACATGTGGTCTCTGGTAGGTTTTGTTCTTAATTGGCAAGTCATGTACATCAATGATTTTAAAATTCGATCAGATTATGTTGAGGAAATTGTTAAGATTACATTTTAATACATGTGGTCTTAGAAAATGTTCTAAAAATAATACTTAAAAATCAGGTCTAACTATCACAGTTTATCAGTGATTCTTTTCTGTGTGGCTGAATATTAGTCCAATAAAGTTGTTGTGCATCTGGCTATACTGTTGCAAACATTGTTGCTTGTATTCATTTATTTGTAATCCTTGGAATGAAATGAGCATGAGCATGAGCATTATGACCGCACAATTCGTAGTTGCTACTCCTTGATTGACTAGAACTTGCGAAATTGTACAGAGAACACAATAAACGGGGCTTGGGACTAGCTACCCATTCTCAATGTACACGTTTCGGGAGCTCAAATATCTAAAGTCAATAACGGCGCCGGCCACGTCCTTACGGCCATATAGGAAGGGAAGGATTGTTAGTCCGACTCTCGTTGCTACTAGAGACCGAGAACACCTCTGCATCTCCACGATTGTCTTGGGATAGGATATCGTTTTAGTTACAAAGGATAATTTATCTGGATTCACTTTGGTAAGTGATGCGATCTATGGGATGGGAAATAACACTCTCGCTGTCTGAAACTTTCACTTTCTGATTTATTTACTCACCCGCACAAAGCAAAACTAAACTTTGACGACCGGTCGATCCGCTGACTGGAGAAACACGACCGGACAAGAAACAAACTTTCACTTTCTGATTTATTTACTCACCCGCGCAAAGCAAAACTAAACTTTGACGACCGGTCGATCCGCTTTACTCCATTTATTTGTAATCCTTGGAATGAAATGTGCAAAAAATGCTGAATATTGTCATGTCTGACTTGTACGAGGACTTGTAGTTCCGCATAGTATTTCCGGAATTTATCTTTTCAAAACTAACTATATTAAAGACGAATTTGATTTGATTCAGATGGATACAGATTTGCAATACAGATTTTTTGACTTGAGATACAGATATAAAGATTTTCTGGGACAAAAATACAGATTTAAATGTGGCAACCCTGTCTACAGCAAGAGATCGGTGTATTTCGAACGGGAATAGACTGTAAACGATGCAACACTGGAGCGAGTATCATCCATCAAAGACCTTGGCGTAATAATGGACAGCAAGCTAAACTTCATCGAGCATATTACCACGGCAACCGCAAAGGCTTTCGCTGTACTCGGCTTCATTCGTCGCAATGCATCCGAGTTTCATGGTACAGCACAGACAAACAGACGTAACGGTTTGAACATTTTTCTGAAAAATCCATCGCTCAACCACCATCTTGCGAGCATGTTACACGAAACAATGTTTCGTGTGACATTCTCGCCAGAAAACGCTGGAGTGAAATGTCAAACTCGAAGGATTACGATGCCAGCGCCTCAAGTTGTGAAACGCGCAATTAATCAAATTCAAATTGATCGTTAAAGTCAAGGTCGATGGTAATTTCTCTAATGTTACGTCTGTTTGTCTGTGGTGGTACTATACTACTCGCTCGTTCGAAGTATTCTAGAATAGGGTGTGCAAGTCTGGGCACCATACCAAGAAACACACATCACTAGAATTGAAAGAGTTCAACGTTGCTTCCTCCGCTTCGCTTTACGACGCCAGCGTTTGCTGTTTTGGACTGCACGCCATCGTACAACCTTTGGACAAAACAACCCGGTTGAGAGATGTTTTACGCTTCTGATTTCATCTGGCTTTGATTTTAATGTGAGTAGAATTTCTTTTAAATGTTCGATATTAGAACAACTAGATATGTAAGCTTTAATCAGTCTGTACAGTCATAGCTGAAGACAAAGTGAAATAAAAAAAGACCAATGATGTCGATGACATCCGCAAAACTAAGGAACATGTAAGACTTGTTGATGATGGTTCCGTTACTTTGCACACCAGATCATCGCCTTAGAGAGCACATTGTCAGATATTCTGACGCTCGATTTGAATCAGCCTGATAAGCTTTGCCTGACAACTATGCTCTAGCATCATCTACCAAAATTCGTTCCGTTTCACTGAGTCGAACGCTGCCTTAAAGTCCACAAACAGATGATGAGTCCGCAAGTTGTATTCCCGGAATTTATCACGAATTTGTCGCACAGTAAACATCTGGTCCGTTGTTGATCTTGATCGTTGTTGATCGAGTCAGGGAGTCAGTGTCCTTTCTTGTGAATAGGACATATGGGGGCTACGAAATGGTGAGTTGACATCTGGGAAGGGGCGGCAAACATTGCTCTGATTCTCTTAAGTGTCAATACTCACGCTTCCACGGATGGATGACGATGACAATCGACCGCCAGTTATGGGCTGCATACTTGGCTAAAAGTCTAGTGCAAATCACTTTGTTCCCATTTGTGTGATTCTTTTCAGCAGTGAGACGCACGATAGCTTTAAAATTTAACATAAATCAAACCGAAATCGCCCGTTTTGCGAATGTTATTGATATGAGCGCATGTTATTAATTATGGAACAAATATAGTATAGGGTACAGCAAAAATAAAACTGAACCATTGCCAATAAAAACTGTGGTGGTGCGTCTTCTTTTAAAGATTTATTCTTAGTTTTAACTTGTACTTAGTGTTTGACAAAGAAAAATGCCGAGAACTTGCTGTTAGTTAGTGAGTTCTTGGGACTAAACCTATTACCATTTCAAAGTTACAAAAAAGGGACATCCTACAATAAATCTATAACTACAAAGCATAAGGATTCTTGTAACGGAAAATCTATTTCTTTGTAAGTACAACTCTTCGACCCTTTTTGATAATACTCTCCAGCAGATTCAAAATTTGCCAGAAAAGACGAATTGTATATTCCACCCATTAGAGAAACTGCAGGAACACTTTCAAATGAACAGAAAGGGTAACAAAAGGCGTTGGAACTTAATCCACTCCAGTGCAAAGAAACAGCCAAATCGCATAAATTCTACAAAATAGAGCAGCAGCTTTATTTCCTTCTGACTCAGCAGTGCTCAGTAAGCGACATTCGTTGGCCGTTCGTTGGTAGGCTTTTATTTATTCTACTATGAAGGAAATAAACAGCATGAGGATAACGTAAAAAGGGATTGAGACGATTGCTTTTGAATTTTTTTTACCAAGTAATGCAATAATAGTTAACCACCTTTGAATGGGAACCCTTACACCAATCAGTGCATGTAATATGTGCGACGGCATTTGTTGCTCTCGATAAAGACGAAAGGTGTATCGAAAGCAAAGGACCTATTCACCATCGAGGAAGCGAAAAATATGATACGACATACCGGAACTGGGTGTGAGCAATTTGCTTCTTGGTTTTCTGTTTTCGTCTTCGCTTCAATATAGAACTGAGCCGCATTGTGTTTCCGAAGCAACGAACAACGCAACGTGCTCGGTGGCTGCCAGGTTTTGATCCATGAATGACCGATCTCAGACCCTGGGAGGATCGACTGCACAAGGTGCCGCCGCGCACTCCGCTATTCAATTGCATTATTGTCTTGCCGAGTTTATCGATTGGTGCAGATCTAGGCTATTGGAAGCGAGAAACGAGCTACGGACGGCACTCATTGTGAAAGCCCATCCCGGCTGGAGCGGCGACGAAGGAAGAGAAGCGGAAAATCACTGCACTTCCGGCGGTAAGATTCGAACACGTGTCCCGGTGGACGGCCCCCTTTTTGCTACTGCGCGCTGCTGCCTGCATTGCGAACCTACTTACCTAATAATGTGTACAAACTACGCGCGGCAGTTGGCCGCTCCCGTTGACGTCGACCGTTGATGGGTTGGACTGGAAAATGGAACGGGCATGGCGCAGAGGGTTTGGCGCGGCACGAGCAGATGGGCAGGACAAACTTTTTTGCGGGTAAGTTGAAATCTGGGGTGATTATGCGAGTCGTTTAGCTATCGCATTTTTAATGCATCGAAGGTCGTCTAAATATGCTTCGGAGCGGGTGACAGATGTATTCTGGATTAGAATGAAAGTTAGTGAATTTAATGTCAAATAATTCCAAACCTCGATGGCACAGAAAAGCTTCTGTTATTATACAGTTGATCAGCAATTATTATCAGTTATGCCATCCTACCTCACCCTATCAGCGGTATAGTCGCCAACATGAAAAAGTAATAAAATTGAAACTTGAATTAATTGCTCGGAGAGCAATTATAAACAATTTGTAGATTGCTTTGGAGAGTATTCTCCCTGCCAGTCCCACTAACATTCTTTCAGCAGCTTTCCCAACAACTCCATCAGATGATATACGACACAAACAGCAGCAGCGGCAGAAACAACAACAGCACCGTGACCATTGCAATGTCCGCGCTCGATGGAACGCTATGTCCCACAACCACACCGTGAAAAGTTCATATTTTTGTTTAAAATTCATTTCATTTCACTTTTAGTAGTCTCTCTCGTGTCTACATTTTTTCTCGACTCGTTGAACAATGGGATTGAGTTATAAAATAATGTGGCTTTATAATGCCAAAACTTTTTAAATTCAATTAGTTAGCTGAACTTACATATTAGGCCTAAAAGTTCGTAGTTAAAGTTATGATTTAGTATATTATACCTACAGGGGATGTCCAAAATAACTGGGATGGGCAAATTTTATTATCCGATTTGGACAATTCAGGGATGTCTGAACTAGAAATTTAATGTGGTTTCATCATATGTCCATGGAACCGACCATGGCCATTGTATACCGGAGAAATTCCGTTTTTTTCGAAGGTAGGATAAGTTGTGGTTAAAAACAGAATAATATTAGTAACCACAAATAAAGTAGGGCTATTTCTAATTTGAACCATATGTTGAAATTCGAAATCAGACCAGAATCAAGTGAGATATGGCCATTTGTATAGAATCGGTGCCGATCGGGAGTTTTAAAAGGGACCAGGCCACAAATTCATTTGAATCAAGCTTTTTGACCGATCTTCCATTATGATTATATTCCAGAAGTTTTATATCATGTCAATAATGAAAAACCAACCATAAAGACAGATTCTGAAGTCGCTGGAGTGCCCCCGGGGAACCTGTAGAGGGGATATTTCAGTTTTGGCATTAAAGCTAGCCAATCGACGTTTCGTTTTTCATGGTTTTCTATCAGGAAGCGAAGTATGAGTATAAAATGGACCATTGACGGCTTTGGCCGCTTCCGGGACCTACGGATTTGTCCCCGGGGAACCCGTAGAAGGGGACATTTCAGTTTTGGCACCAAAGCTAGTCGTTCGACAATTCTTTATTCATGGTTTCCTATCAAGAAGCGAGGTATGAATATAAAGTGGAACATTGACGCCTTTGGCCGCTTCCGGGACCTACGGATTGTCCCCGGGGAACCCGTAGAAGGGGACATTCCAGTTTTAGCGTCAAATTTCTTTCGACAATACAGACACGTTAGCTTCGGTGTCGATTAAAAACGCTCAAAGCACGACCTACACCCAATAAAACGTAATCACCTACAACTGACGACACTCTTGTTGTTTTAATCTTTAGATAAAGTCCACTCCGGCATTATTTCGGACAAATAAAAAGCAATCCACTTAACCACATGGAACCACAAATCAACTTTTTGATAATGCTTCTAATGCTTTGAATAACTGAAAACCAACAAGAGATGAACTTTCTATGTGTAAAAAAATCATTCTAATAAAACACAAACAAAAAAAAAGCTCAAACATTTGCTGGACTAACAACGTACAACGACAAGCAAAATTGTAAAATTCAGTTTAAAATTCAATTTAAGGATTTATCAGATAACTTACCCCACGAATGCAGTCTGCGTCCAGCATTTTTACCTTACCAAAGAACATCCAACAAGGGGGTTGCCGGGAAGGTGTGCGTCGGAATGAAGGCTCCGGCGTTCATGGTGATGATAAGACGCCGGCCGTTGGTGTTCTCCACCCGTTCCATAACGATGACCTGCAACTCTTCGTTACCGTTGAACTTCTCTACTGTGGATGGCGCAAACAGATCGCAACATCTTGATCAGCATTTGTCTGTTCAATCACGTCGTTCAAAGAAATCCACTAGGGTAAAAGACCCAATAGTGGAGGAACTAAGCACGTTCCAACACTAATTTCTCGGTTACTTCTAATCTATATTTCATTTCCCTTACCTTGAGAGTGCATCCGAAAGCTCATTATTTCAATTTTATCCAGAGCGTGCCATAATTGTATCAAAATCCTTTCTGGTTACCTGAAATCAATCCTCCAATTATTGGTGCCGTGTTCCAATAGTTGCGGTATTTTGTTATTCGTGTTCCTATAGTTGCGAATCTCATAGGTTTTATATGGGATTCGCAACTATTGGAACACTACCGCAACTATTGGCGCAAGGGAGAGAAAAAAATAAAGTATTTTAAAGATACTTTACCAGTTTAAATGGAATTCCAATGTTGTTTTTGTCTCTATCGTGTTATGACAGGTCAACTTATTGACTGGTAATGTGGGTTACTGCGTTGAATTTGTTGATTCCCTACAAACCGTACTACCGCAACTATAGGAACACCCACGACTATCGGAACTTTCACCCTATAACACAATTTCTATTACTAAAAATTCTTGCTGACAGGAAAAACGCGTCAGTTCGCGAGCCTTGACTACTACGATCCTCCTTCTGTTTGGATTCGCCTATTTAAAATCGATTATGTGAGCCCGCAATACGTGTTGCCTAAGCTTCGGGCGTTAGTGGATTCAATATCCGTTCAAACCACCATTTCAAGAGGACAAGAAAGGGGTGGCGAAAATTAGATCACGGAGGTGGCGAAAATTGAATCAGAATACTTGCTAATTAAACGGCATATTTATATAAATTAGCAATAATTTATCGTCATTATTAAATCAGATTTGCTAGGTAAGGACCAGTTTTACATAAAATTCCCGACTTCTCCACAATAATTAGATTTTTTTTTTCATTTTGCGACAATTTGAGAGACAAATTTACGTTTAGGGTGGCGAAATATAGTGCTTCTACCCTAATTTCGGACGAGGATTCATATTATATAAAATACTTATTTTGTCCAAAAATGTCACATATATGCAGTTTCGCAAACAAACGGTCCAAATGCACTCCCGTTTTCAAGAGTTCCCCATTCAAAACGGAAGCCACGCACAACTGTCATTTTTATTACTCCACGAATAATAAAAAAAAATGACAGTTGTGTGTGACTCCCGTTTTGAATGGGGTGTCCTTGAAAACGAGAGTGTATTTGATTTTGGATTCCGGAAGGCCTGCCCTTAAAGGCCTAAAATCTGTCCACTTATATACTCTGACATGTCCAGATAGTTTTAATCAAATATTTCAGACATATTTCTAAACAAAAACGACTGTTCGTAACATAAGTCTGTTCGGGATTTGAATCAAATAGTCAAATACAAAATATTTTAGCATAATAACTTCACTTCAGTGCTGGGAAAGATGCGCCAACGCGTGATTGGGTGGTAGCCAATCAACGCAAGGATGTGCAAGCTGAGGATTAAAGGCCGTTTCTTCAATTATAGCATCATCAACGTGCACTACCCACACGAAGGGAGACCCGACGACGAGAAAGAAGCGTTCTACGTACAGCTGGAGCAGAGATACGATGGAAACCCACTGCGGGACGTCAAAATCGTCATCGGTGACATGAACGCACATGTAGGAATGGAGGAAATGTATAGACCGGTCTGCATACCGTATCGAATGACAACGGCCAACAATGCATAAACTTCGCAGCCTCCCACGGAATGGTAGTCCGAAGCACCTTCTTTCCCCGCAAAAATATCCACAAGGCCACATGGAGATCACCTAACCAAGAAACGGAAAACCAATCGTTCTAATCGTTCTAATCGACGGTAAATTCTTCTCCGACATCACGAACGTACGCACTTACCGCAGTGCAAATATTGAATCCGACCACTACCTCGTTGCAGTATGTCTGCTCAAAACTCTGTACAACACGCGTCGGAGTCGTCCGCCGCGGCTTTAAATTGGGCGGCTACAAGACGGTAGACAAGCCCAAGATAGCGCGCAGCAGCTGGAAGTGGCAGTCCCAACGGAAGAGCAGCTAGGCGCAGCATCTCTTGAAGGTGGCTGGAGAGATGTTCGATCCGCCATTGGTCTATACGCTGCATTAGGCACGGTGGCCCCGGATCAGAGAAACTACTGGTATGACGGCGAATGTGCGCAGTTAGTTGAGGAGAAGAATGCAGCATGGGCGAGATTGCTGCAACACCGCACGAGGGCGACGAGGCGCAATACAAACGGGCGCGGAACAGACAAAAGACCGCGAAGAGACGGAGCAACTGTACCGCGCCAATAACGCACGAAAGTTCTATGGGAAGTTAAACCGTTCACGTTAGGGCTACGTTCCACAGCCCGATATGTGTAAGGACATAAGGAACCTTCTTACGAACGAGCGTGAGGTGATCCAAAGGCGGCGGCAGCACTACGAAGACCACCTGAATGGTGATATGGCAGACAACGGTGGCGATATGGTAATGAACCTAGGAGCACGCACGCAGGACATGCGACTTCCGGCTCCGAAACCCCAGGAAATCCAGGAGGAGATCGGTCGGCTGAAAAACAACAAAGCCCCTGAAGTTGATCAACTAACAGGAGAGCTGTTTAAATACGGTGGTGAGGCACACTAGCTAGAGCGCTGCACTGGATGATTACCAAGGTTTGGGAGTATGAAGTTCTGCCGCATGAGTGGATGGAAGGTGTGTTCCATCTACAAATAGGACGATAAGCTGGATTGTACACCCAAAAAACAGATCTTACAATTATTGTATAAAAACGTGGCATATACAAATCTGTAAGGTTTTTATACAGAAATTGTATTAAAATAATACAAATCTGTATAATTTCAATACAACGATTGTATTAAAATCTTCCAAAAATTGTATATGCCCAATTATTATACAGTTTCTGTAAGGTTCCTATGCAGTACTGTATTAAAATCTGCCATCCGCTGGTTGGGTGATAGCAACTACCGCGCAATCACATTGCTGAACGCCGCCTATAAGGTACTCTCCCAAATTTCATGCCGCCAACTAACACCTAACACCAATTATGCCGCCAACTAACACCAACACCAACACTAATGCCGCCAACTAACCACCAAGAGAGTTCGTGGGGCAGTACCAGGCGGGATTTATGGGTGAATGCTCATCCACAGACCAGGTGTTCACCGTACGTCAGGTTAAGCTATGTCCATTTAGAATCCGGAATAATAAAACATCTGTATCTAAGTAACGGGTTGACATACAAATAAGGTTAATACATCAAAACTAAGGTAATTTACTGTACTTTAAAGAAACATATTGGCTAGATGTACCAGTTGTGGCAATAGCACCAGTTGTCGCACTAGTGCTTTATATGCCAAATGGCCAATCAAATCACCGCAAACCAAGTTCATATCGATAAAGTATATTCATATGATACGATAAAACCATCGATCTCCTCCAAAACAAACAAAGCATAATTTATTTATTTATGTATTGTACATTAGAGTGATTCAAATTTTGACTTTTTTGCTTCCCTATGCTTAAACGATTGCATTTGCCATTTTGATAATCCTGATAAATTTTTAGCAAATTTGGATGTAGTTTGATTGTGCACACGTCATTTGATGTTTGCATGCAAATTACCGTGAAAATTGACCCTTATGTGAAAGATCGTTCCGTGAGGTTGCCCATGAACTATTTAATGGTAATCAACACGTTGACTACATAGAATAGTTCCTAAGCTGAAAGGCAGTTGTTGTTGCGAAGCGATTTGCGAAGCGTGCTCTTGCCTACGCAATGCGGTCGGGTCTGAGCTTGACGACCGACTGGCAAATAGCTTACACAACCTCACTTGATCAGTACAGTTGCTGATGAAGAATGTGTACAGCCGCCAAACATTCTAAATACTCACGCTCCTCCAATGTGAACGTGTACTATACACATGTGGTAGAGTTGGCTTGAGAAATGGATTGCGAGTGATTTGACTATGCGTCCAATTTGGGAATCTCGAGCTCGTTCAGTAGCCACTAGGTTGCGAAGGCCGACGGAGGTCCTTCGTAGCTTAGTTGGTTAAAGCACCAGACTAGCGTACTGTAGGGTCATGGGTTCGAGTCCCATCGAAGGGAAAGTGGTTACCTCCAATACATTTTCCAAATCAATATCTTCCACATAACGTACATATTCACATATGAGTTTTCATAACATTGTAAATTGTCGTTTGAAAGTCAAGTTACAAAAGAAACAAAAATGCTCATTATTGATATTGATATTATTCTTTTACGTGTTAAATTAAATTTCCCTCGATTCAGTATTTTCTTAATATCTTTTCTTGCAAGCATCAAAACGTTTCGCAACAAAGACGATCCGCTTCCTTTATAAATTTACTATGTTGTCAATGTAATCATATATTTTTGGAGCTTAAAGGGAAGAGTTGGGAACGGCTTTCCACAAAAGTTACTGTTTTGCCTTTCTCGTATACAAAGTATACGTAAAGGCTATATGTTCGCTCCAAAAACAAACTTTTTATATGAGGCTCGGAGACCCATAGTGTTATATACCGATCAACTCAGCTCGACGAATCGAGGTGATGTCTGTGTGTGTATGTGTGTGTGTATGTGTGTGTGTGTGTATGTGTGTGTATGTGCGCAAAAGTTTGCCAAAAGTCTAGCCCACTTTTCAGGCACTTACCCTTAACGGATTTGCTTGCAACAAGTTGCATTCGACGCAGAATCCTGTCCCATTGTTTCCTATTGAAAATCTATGACTATGGGCTCAGAAGTTATGGTCAAAATACTTTTTGTTTAGACAACAACGAGTGGAAAAGTCTAGCCCATTTTTCAGGCACTTATCCTTGACGGATTTGCTTGCAACAAGTTGCATTCGACGAAGAATCCTTTCTTATTGTTTCCTATTGAAAATTGACCCGATCGGACTATGGGCTTAGAAGTTATGGCCAAAATATTTTTTTTTCATATAAAAGTACATTAAAAAGTATAGCTCATTTTTTGAGCACTTATCCTTAACCGATTTACTCACAACAAGTTGCGTTCGACGAAGAATCCTGTCCCATTGTTTCCTATTGAAAATTTGTCGTATCGGACTATGGGCTCAAAAGTTATGGACAAAATACTTTTTTTCATACCAAAAGTGCGTAGAAATTACTAACTCGAAATAAACGAGAAAGGCACCATCACCGCTAGGTGGATTAATCTGGGTTTTTCATAGTGTTTTTCATACAAACTTCAAACTGTTCGTGCTCACTCAAATTACATCCAAATTAGCTAAAAATTTGGGAGGATCATTAAAATGGGAAATGCAATCATTTAAGCATCGGGGAGCCAAAAAGTCAAAATTTGAATCACTCTATTGTACATGGTATTCAACTTGTAAATTGCACAGACTGATTGTTTGACTTAATCCTATTTTTAAAAACTAATTTGGAAACATTAAAGTCGAAAAAACAACACACTTCGTTGAATAGTCTGCAGCATAAGTCCAATGGATTATTTTGACCGTAGTGTGTGCGGTGACCACGGATCCATAACAGTTGACGATTCCTGAGTTTACGAGACGGTGCATGAAATCGAACATTCTCCAGGATGTAACGGCAGTCTATGTTGCACGTTATGACATGACGTCGAAAATAAACATCCTCTGAAGCATCACTCGACGGTCTGCCAATGGTTGTAAGTCAATCAAAGCACAACGATTTCGGTATGGAGGCAGGTTTGATGGATCGTTCCATGGTAAGCGGCGCAAGGCGTAGTTGATGAAGCGTTTCTGTATTCTCTCCATGCGTTCAATGTGAACGGAATGATACGGAGCCCAGATTTGCACTCCATGCTCTAGTATGCTCCGAATTAATGCACAATATAATGATTTTAGAGCATGAACATCATCGACTGTGCTGTATTACGCCGATAGAATCCAAGCATAGCGTTGGCCTTAGCGTTGGTCAGATAAATGTTCCGTAAAACGAAGCTTACTGTCGAGAACGATTCCAAGGTCTTCGATCGATGTAAACCTCTGAAGGGCTGTGTGATTCAGACAATAGTCATAGGTTATAGAAGATCGGCAACGAGTGAATGTTATGGCTTTGCATTTAGTCGGGTTCATCTGCATACCATTGATCTTGCACCAGTTTGTAACATTCACAATATCAGTATGTAAAGCACAACAGTCTACGAGCTATTTTATGACACGGTATATTTTCAAATCGTCCGCATAAAGCTGTTTTCCAGAGCTCAGGTTGCTACATAGATCATTGACGAAAAGAATAAAGATGAGCGGACCTAGAATACTGCCCTGCGGTACTCCAGAGGGAATGTCAAAGGCATCAGACTTGGCGCCATGTACTTTGACGAAAGCCTTGCGAGAGGATAAGTACGATTTTAACCACCGAATAATCCAAGTAGGTAAGCCAAGTCGGTCAAGTTTTCCTATCGCTAGTGCATGTGGCACCTTGTCAAACGCCTTTGAAAAGTCTAAATAAATAGCGTCGACCTGGCTACGGTTCTCCAATTCGTCTAGCACTGTAAGAGTGAATGCCATTAGGTTGGATGTCGTCGAGCGCTTTTTCATGAACCTATGTTGATACTCGGATATGATAGACTGTACTGCTAAGTATAATACTTCGTGCAAAAGACTCTCAAAAACTTTGGCGAAACAGTTCAAGATTGATATCGGACGGTAGTTCTCTACACTATGTATGTTACCGGATTTGTACACGGGAACGATCGAAGCAAGCTTCCAAGCTTCCGGGAAAGCACTATCGCTTATAGATCGATTGAAAATTGAAGCAATGAGCATTACCAGCGATGAAGCACATTGTTTGATGAAGGTGGGCGGTAAGTGATCGGGTCCCGGTCCTTTTGATGTGTCAAGCGAGCTGAGAGCTTCAAAAATATCCGCATTGCTAAAAGTGACTTGAGGAAGCCGGACGGAATACGACGGAAGACTTTCGATGTAGCTTTGATCCAATGGAGGAGGATTGTCGTCATGTACTGAGCGGAAGAAGCTGGCAAACAGGCAAACAAATTTGCTGTTGCGTCAGGTGATCGGGAGGAAAGCGTACGATAAGTGACGTCAACAGGGATATTGTTCGACCCCTTCCTTTTTTTAATGTAGGCCCAGAATGATGAAGGATCATTTTTCAAATTTGCTTGAAGGCTTTCCATGTACTCACGGAACCGACAATGCTGCATACGAGTATATTCTTCTTCAGCTAACCGCAGATTAGCCGCATTCGCTTCAATCCTGTTTCGGAAGAACTTCTTCCTGCATTCCCGCAGACGATTGCGAAGATTGGGTTGATTGTACTTCTTCGATGGTCGGCAAATTTTGACCGGCACGTTTTCTTGGATGATCTGTTCGATTGTGCGATAGAACGCGGTAACAGAGTCGTCGATTGAGGCATAATTCATAACATGATTCCAGTCAAGGGCAGCAATCCGTGCATTGACGATTTGATAATCACACCTGTTGAAGTCGTAGTCAACGGTAGATATTGGCACTGATCTTTTATCGCGAGAACGGACGTCAACGGTTAAAACTAATGGCTTGTGATGAGGGTCAATTTTTAAAAGAGCAGATGGCGACTCGAGGAGATCTATGATGCATGGATCGCTTACGAACACCAAGTCAAGAAGTTTGCCGTTCGCGTTCAGAAGATCATTGATCTGATACATTCCGGAGAATAACAAGGACTCTGATAGGGCAAGGTCCTGCTTAGTTGACGCGTTGATAGGCAAGTATCCGTTAATTTCATCATCGAAATGCCAGACTAGATTCGGCAGATTGTAATTTCCAAGGCAAACAATGACGTCGCAGGGATCGGCACGATTCAGTATCTGGCTAATAGAATCCGCGTGTTTCGTGTAGATATCAGGGCTAATTGTAAAAATTGATTTTGCTTAATTTTTGACGTCCTTTGCACCAGTTGGTGACTCGGGGAGGCACTACACACCGTGTTATTTTTCCTATCTTTTGTCTTTTTCTAACATTGTCACCTCGTAATTTTGGAGTGACGTATTTCGGTTTTCAGTTGTTTGATGTAACTGTAAATGTATCAGCATGTAGATTTCGAGTAAGCACGCGCCGGTGATACTTTTTCAAAATCATGTTTGTTGTAAGAAACAAATGTTTGCAGCTCCTCCGTTAGACGCGCGCTCGTGATTCTAGATTCTACATACATACAGAAAACATACGATCGTTCAACTCATCCATGAGTTTTTAGGTGCTGAAATGTCTCGCGCGCGCGGGAGAGGAGTTCTTATAATCAATAAAGATGGCTCATTAGTCCCGCCTCTTTGTTGTCCGGTATGGCTGCAAATATTGTGTAACCGTCACACACTCACCAAAGGGGCGTGGCTACAGGTTCAACTTTATTGATTACAAGAAAGCAGCTCTTCCGCGCGCGCGAGGTATTTCGTTCGTGATATCGCGGAGAGCAGACCGTGATACCACCTTCGGCATCGGCGGAGCTCCTACCGGAAATTTTATTCCCGGCGATGGTGTGGGTCGCGCGATCGTCGTCGTCAGCATCAACAACACTGAGATGGAATTTTTCTTGCGTGTTTCTCTACGATGGCGGCTATGGTGGTGTATATTTCTGTCGGTGGCGGAATCACGACCGTGCGTCAGGGACGCTACAAAAATTTATTCGCATGGATAGCATCAATACCAGTGAAATTTCCCGTCAAGATTATAATTTTAGTAGATAGACTGTTACTTGTTTCAGGTTTAATTTCCATCCATGCGGATGCGAATACATTTTCGCAGCTTCTCCTTCTGACGCACGGTCTTCGTTCACACTGATGGCGTAGGTAGCGCTCGTAACAGGATCGTCGCGACAGAGAATCCAACGATGGCAATATGTTGCAGTGTAGCGGTAAAATCATAGAGCCAGCATCTGCATTTAAGTGAAATACTCTTGTGATATTCTGACTATCGAATGGTTGCTGTTGTGTTGGTGATTAGAAATCCGCATGATCTGAAATCTGTCCTTTTCAGGGCATTAAATTTTTCATTGGAGGAATTTGGTTTGATTGAGAGTAAATTCATGAGATGGTTGCGTTAAATCGGCAGCAGTTACGCAAAAGTTCATTAGATTCAATCCATCATTTTACTTCTGCAGAGTTAGTGATTAAAAATCCATCGAAAGATAAAGACGCTAATAGTTTGAAATCTATCCTAATTTCGTGACGATCTCGAATTTGAAAATTTCCGTTTTACACCCCGTATCTGAGTCTTGCCCTTAGGCGTAGTTTACGTCAAAAAATTATTTCAACTTAATCATCCTCCCAAACATAATGGTGGTCCTGAAAAGAACCGATTCATTTCCACTTATGCGCCTCAGCAACACGGCGTTGATTGCCAGATTCAAAGATGCTGTTGGGAACACGGAAGTAAAGATGTACTGCTGTTGCCACGACCGCCACCACCACCCAACGAAAAATTTCATCCGCATCATCACTCATAAATTTTAATCAACGAGCCCTCCCGTGCGAACGAAATCATCTGTGGAATGCATCATCAGGAATGCATCACGCTTGAATTTGTAATGCTAAAACGCATCATTCCGCTCATTTGCCAAAACATCATTTTGGTTTAAAACGCATTCGAAATTAATTTGGGGGCAATTTAATGCTTATACATGAAAGAGTGTCTATTTTTTTAAGCGAGAAACGTCAATTCACTGTTTTTAACAAAGGAGAACAAAAGAAAACATACGATGATTCAACTCATCCAGGAGTTTTAAGGTGCTGAGTTGGGTGCGTTTCAACTCACGCTTGATTAGAATCGTCCATGAGTTTTGAGTTTTTACCACCACAGACCAAACCACAGGCGTTATCGCTTGAACCGCCCTGGTCCGTTCTCCGTGACATCCAGAATGAAAATGACGCGCGCACGCGAAACACGGGGCTTTATATACACAGGAAAAACGAAGCAGTGGATCAAAAGGCCCGTACCTTACTGCAATCTGATGTCCGTGTTGGGGATTTATGAACGGAATTGAATTTTTCACCCGATTTGGAAAGAAATAACATTTTCAATAGTTTAACGTTGATAATCAATAGTATCAATAGAATTGGCAAATTGCTGGAGAGTTTCCGAATCTATTGATAAGCAAATCTCGAGAATCCATCAAAAGATAAAGACGCTATTAGCGTTTGAAATCTATCCTAATTTCGTGACGGTCTCGAATTTGGAAATTTCGGATTTACATCCTGTATCTGAGTCTTCCCCTTAGACGTAGTTTACGTCAAAAGTACCAGTCAGTAGCCCTCCATTTAGTAGTATAGGGGAATCTAATATTTTTTGTGAAGGTGTTCTATTAACTATCTCCGATATGTTCATGTCTGTTTCTTTCTTACTAATTTAATAATAAGATGATATCGATTGTGCATCACAAAGAACCTTGGCTCCGTATACATGACTGAGCCTACCAAATAAACGAACTTGGAAAACAATCATGTCTGATGGGAGGTATAAAAATATGATATGAGTTTATCACCTAAGTTAGGTTTCGCGTTCAAAACAAATAACTTTTGTTAGAAGAAAAATTACACTGTTTGCGAACCGGAAATGAAACAGAATTTTTTGTCCCGGCTATCCCGGGATTTTCGGGATTTCAAAAATAATATCCCGGGAATCGGAAAATCCCGAATTTTCCTAAATCCCGGGATTTTTTGTCCCGGGATGGAAACTCTAATTGCAGATTTGTGGGCATTTCTAGATCTTCGCATGGAATTTGCAAAAAAATCCAGAATGGGTTGAAAGATCATTAAAATTGCTGTAAATTCTTTACTTATGATTGCTTTCAGCTCATACTGACCATAACAGCTGTTCTCATCTGCCAAGGACACACACACCCACACAGCTCAGTTTGTCGAGCTGATTGCATATAAGACTATCGGTCTGTGAAATTCAATACATATCTTTGTGCATTTTAGAAAGGTGCACAGGATTCTTCTAGTGAGCAAATGAATGCTATATAGGGGGAGATCCCCCAGCGCCGGACACCTCGCAATACCGGACACTTCCAAAAACGGCACTTGCAGAGATCCCTCCATCATCTTATATAGTACAAAAGAAAGCTATTGAAAAGTCCTTTACCTACATAGAATATCAGATTATCATGTTGTAAACTTTTTACAGAATTTGAAATTAAACAAAAATGTCAAAAAGTTTCATGTTGCGCCTTATTTTAGAAGGTTTGAATCAACAATATTAAAATCAATCGAATGCATGTTGATTATGTCAAGATGGTCAATATTAATCATATTTTAAATGGCAAGCATGATTTGTTAGATATATAATGTATCAATGGTGCAAAACCAAATTTCTGCATCCGCTAGCTGTAGTCCCCCGGGTCCGGACAGTGAGTTTTTCCATGTGATAAAATAGCCATTCTTTGCACCTGTTTTGGTTAACTTACTTCAATTCATTTATTTTTTCTTTCTGAGGTATCAGAATACCACAGAAATAAGCAGAAATAAAGGATGTCATTGAAAATGGAAGGAATTTTGAGCAGAATGTAAGCAATTGAGCTGGAGAGTCAAATAAGCTCTGTAAGTAGAGCTCGAGTGTTAATATCTACAACTTGAAGCAAGTGAAAAATATTACTATCCTAAATGATGTCTTTACTCATGTAATAGGAACTTTGTCATATATGTCCGGTACTCGGGGACACTTTTCTGAGCAGTGAAAATTTTCACCAAAATTCTTCATCAAAATACACCGTCCAAAAACGTGTTCAAATTATCAAATATAGTTTGTATGAATCATCAATGATCATATTTTGTGTACAATGGTATACAAGTAAACATAATCCGTTTGCTTAGAGAGTTTTTCGTTAAATGGTTTATGTGTCCGGCACTGGGGGATCTCCCCCTACATATGTAGACGAGGAATAAGAAGGAATAAATTTTGGCAGATACACCCTTTTCAAATGTTGATCTAGTAATATCAATTTTATATCTGCGTATACGCCTGACAGATGTTGATACATAGTTAAGTATCTAACTAAATAAAAAAATAAATCTAAGCATTCTTTTTCAAATTTTGACTAAGTCAATTCTGTGAAACCACGCTGACAAGACCCAGTTAACACAAAATCGTATATGCTGCAATATACGACACTAAAGTGGAGGCGATATACGTACATATTGTATGGGGAAGTACCTATATGGCCTCCACTTTAGCATCTTATGTGACATCATATACGATCGTGTGTTGGCTGGGGACAATATGAAGTATGCTTCAGCATAATTACATAATTCTTAAGTGAACTAAGGTTTTAAACAAAATTTGAATCCGTATATGAAAAATCCCACAATTTCTTTATTTTTATATACTTTATATAAAACTGATATAAAATTGATCAGATTCAGGAGCACACGCTCCACGATGAATTCCTTTGAAAGCGGCACAAATGCTGGGGTATTGCCTTATCGCCAATGGTATATGCGGCGAGAATGTGGCGATTTATCACAGATTGCCTCCTAAGTTATTATAACTATTTTGGTTGCAAAACAGTTATTCGACTTCGAAAAAGTGAACTCAGAATTGCGTACATAATGTAAAACCAATTCAATAAAAATTCCGCGAAAAAAAAAATCAAAATTTCGTTTCGTTTCGAAAAATTTCGAATTAAATGAACCTTGATTTCGTATCGTTTCGAAGTCTCGAAAAAAATCTATATTTCGTTTCGTTTCGATCCGAATCAACATAGGCATTTTAAATTTCGTTTCGTTTCGTTTCGTCACGAAAAAGTGTGTTATCGCATACCCTTAATGGGCGGCATCCAGGAGCACGTAGCTACCTAAGGTAAAAGGATCCACGGCACCCTGAAACGACATGCCTAGTATCAAGGACCAGCAAGTAATCTCCCGCCTTCGCACAAGGCACACCCGATTCTCACATATTTTCGGCAAAAGGCCCTTTCGGATCGTTTGTGAAATCGGAGAAGTAGAAAACTCAGTAGAACATGTGATTTGCCGTTGTCCAAAGTTTGACATTCCTCGATCCAGCTACGAGATATCGACGAATATACGAGATGCCTTGGCTGTCTATCAGCCTTCATCTGCTTCCTCAAACATGGATGGCTGTGGATGGCATGAAGGTATGCGAGCCTCCCTTGTTATTCCTGGGTTGTAAGTTCCTCCCATAGTGACCAGGCTACCCGGGCACCACCACATGGGTCGTAAGTCCTCTGCTCCTAAACTATCATATCAACAAGGTCAGCTGGAGGGGTTTTCCTTACCTTCGTTTCCTCATATTGACACCAACCAACAAAATCTTGTAGCAGGAACACGAAAACTGTCGCTTTCACTTTCGCTCTACCTTTTGCTTGACTGCGATCTGAATATCGTCTTCGTCTAACTGAGGTTCTGATCAGTTTTTTTTTTTGCGGAAACCCTCCGCTCCAAATGTTTTTTTTTTGCGGAGGTCCTTCGCTCTGAAAAGTTCTCATTTTGGTTTCCATTTCTGGTTGGTTTTATAGATTGATGCTATGACTATGCGCTAAGATTGGTGTTTCTATCCGACTGCAGTTCGGAGAACACCGCGATTCAACCATTGGATCATCAGATTCCTGAAAAGCCGATCAGCCACAGATGACCACCCGGCCGAAGTTTGTCGATGGGGACTCACCGTGATCTATGTCGTTGTCCCGCTTTTCCGTCCAGCTCTTACACTTCAACTAATTTCAATGTATTTTTTTAAGTGTGTAGCTATAATTTGCTTTGTTAATTTTTCTGTACTGTATTTTTTTTCATTGGCTTGCAGAAGATCGCTTGGTTGGACGTGAGGGATGCTGCTTTCAGCCCCCTGCCATGAAGGCTTGCCCCTGCCAGTTGCTATCTTCATTTAATTTATTTAGTTTACATCTAAACAGTTAACTCTGAATCGAAAAATTTGACGCCACAATACATGGTTCGAGACAGCATCTCATCATCCTCGAATGCGCCCCACCCTCGCCAAGTCGTTTTGCATCTGGTCTGCCTCCTAGCTTGCTGTGCTCCACGCCGTCTCGTACCTGCCGGATCGGAAGCGAACACCATCTTTGCAGGGTTGCTGTCCGGCATTCTTGCAACATGCCCTGCCCATCGTACCCTTCCGGCATTAGCTACCTTCTGGATACTGGGTTCGCCGTAAAGCTGGGCGAGCTCATGGTTCATTCTTCACCGCCACACACCGTCTTCTTGCACACCTCCAAAGATGGTCATAAGCACCCGTCTCTCGAATACTCCGAGTGTTTGCAAGTCTTCCTCGAGCATTGTCCACATTTCAAAAATGTTCGAAAATTCCAACTCCCATATGTCTATTAGCATCATTTTGATAATTTGGGAGTCCCGACAAAATTTCAGGCAATTCGGTGGCCATTTAGGGGTGGCGCGAAGTCAATTTGTGTTTATATGGAATTTTTTTATGGGAAAAACTTAAAATTTATTCTAATCCCACTGCAACTCTTAAATCGTGATGAATTCAAATAACCATCCCCAACCTCCATTTTTGTCAATGACATATGGGAGTTGGAATTTTCGAACATTTTTGAAATTTGAACTGCCCTATTGTCCATGTTTCATGTCCGTAAATAACTACCGGTCTTATCAGCGTCTTGTACATGACAAATTTGGTGCGGTGGTGAATCTGTTTTGACCGCAGTTTCTTCTAGAGCCCGTAGTAAGCCCGACTTCCACAGATGATGCGCCTTCGTTTTTCACGACTACCTTAGCCAGTTGCTACTTTAGTTTGGGCGATACCATGACAAGTGAAGAACTGAATTCATTTTCACAATTTCTACCGGTTATTTAAAAAGTTAGGAAGATTTTGATATTCAAAAGAAAATTGTGAAGCCCGGAGAAATTTGAAAAGACTAACCGTTGGCAAAAGATTTTTTATAACAGGTCTGGGTTTTGCAAAGGATTCATAAAAAATACTTTGGAAATTACTCTTCATTTCACAAAGATTTTTATTTCAGAAATTTCTGATAAAATTCTTCGAGATTATGAGGATTTTGAAAATTCCGCAGAATTTATTCGGGAAATTGTTATGCCGCTAGTCAAGAAAGTCAAAAAGTAATTAATTTGTCACTAATGATGTTTTTTTTTAAATTTTCTTTCATTGTAAACATTTTTTCATGACTTTTTTCTGTAGCAACCGATCACACTGTGTGACGCCGCGGTTTACTTGCACCCAACACTAGCCAACCCGCAGTATGAACGCGGCGACCGACGGGGGATTTACACGTTACGATGGTACTACACTCGTCGTATACAATCGGTTGAGCGCTCTTGTTTCAATAATTACAAGGTATGCGACTTGCCTCGTCCAAAACTTCAGCGAACTCGTTCTGTTCCACCCCATGGACGTAACGAATGGAAAAATGCTCGTCGTAGTACCCGTCGTAGGAAGGGACGGAATGACTCTGAAACTGTCCACACGGCGTGCATTGCATTGGAGTCGAATTTCCATATCCAAAAGTTAGGATCTGAAATCCGAATCAAAACGAAATTAAAAAGTTACTTTTACTCTAATAAAGTAACCACATTTTCCCCCAGGGAGCACCCCCATTATCATGCTGGTCCTACGACCGCAAGACATGACTCTACAGCAATGTGTACAAGAATCGTAATAATTCCCAGTTTGAGAGGTTGTTGTTGTTTTTTTTTTAATATTTTATTTCACGTGCGACCAGCACCGGCCGAGTTCGTAATTCACCGCGATGACAGCTGGGAAATTAAATGGTCGAGTTTTCCCTGGCGTGTACCGCTGCTTCTCACTCGGCGGGGTGCTTCCCGCTTGTGTGTGGCGGTCGCTTGTGTGGCTCTCGGATGTGGTGTCTCAATTTTCCACGCAGAATGATGAAAGTGAAGTCACGAACTTAAGCTGTAGTTGAGTTCTGAGAAAACATTTTCATGGTATCATCTGTTTCTGGCGCGGGTATGGACAATTGGGGATGATTTGATTTCAGTTGAAGGAATTGACTTTTCGGGATCATGAATAGTTTATTGAGCTATAATTTAGGGAATTATCCAATTCGAGGCATGCATTTTGTATGAGTCCAAATATGGGGGACAAAATATCAGAGTAATAAATTGTTCTTATTTGAAGCATTACGGCACAATCATTCACCTCAAGGCTTTGAAAAAAGATATGTTCTGAGATTCAAAGCATGTTGTCCTCTGTACCGTATCAAAATCCGATCGAAGATCATCATCATCCCCACAAATGGCAGCGACGACGAGCGTGACTGCCCAATGCCGGAAGGCGAATTCGCTTTCAATCCTTTCGCGAAATTTGATGCTCTCCACCAAAACGTAGGGACCTCTATACATCGCCTTTGATTGATGCGCCGATCTTGATGGTGCCCTTCCGAGATTTTTTGCCCTCGTTGCGAGACTAGAAATTGCTTTTCCCGATAAAAAGATCAAGGGTTCGCTTGCCAATCGTTGATTAGCTTCACTCTTTGTGGTGCGGATCTCTGCTTTATTTCTTCCTCCTTTGTACATGCAGGTAGATATATCTCGCTTCGAAGGCTATCAGCACTGCAGCCCGGCAGCGTTGAGAGTTGTGTCAGGATTTTTGATGCATGAAAGTGGTCATTTTGGAGGTCAGATAATGAAAACTGTGCGCTTTTAAACTGTCAGTATTGCTACCGAATTCGGATAAAGCATGTGATTAGAGTGAGTTCGTATTTTAATCGAACGATTGATGTTTTAATTATTGGGCGAAACTGAAAGGCAATCACTTGAGGATCGATAAAATTTAGCCCGGCAAGTGCGCCTTTCGAAGCGCTAATTAGACTGGAATGTGGCTGGGCGAAAATTGGAAAGAGACCGTTTTTTCGCTGCTAATTGGATCAACAGTAAACGACCCTTTCACCAATCAGTCTAGTGTTAAACAATTTCCAGAGCCAAACGTTATAATTTTCTGTCGATCGTGCCACCACCTGGTTTACATACTAATCTGCAGTTGCCTGATGCCGTTAAATTCGCCCGATTAATCGATTTTCATCGCAGCATAGATTAATGATTAGGCCCGGTTACACGCGCTTCATCATCGGCCAACATGCGCGGTAAGAGTTATTTACATTTTTCCTTCAACTAATTACATTTTCCATAAATTTGGAATTCAAACGTACACGGCCGAGAATAACAGAAAGAGGCGCATTTTTCATTGGCTCCGCTTGGGTGACCTTCTTCTCGTTCTGCGGATTGTGGAAACAACCTGTGCCGTGTGTGACGGTCAGTGATGCCAGATCTAGGGAACATTCGAACCGAGGAACCAGGTGAATTTCCTGTGGTGGTTCTTGTTCAGTTGAAATTTTGGTGGAAAGCCGGGAAAATTGTTTGAGGAAGGGAATAAGGGAATTTTCCGTGGAAATAGAAAGGTGTTTTCTGGTATAATTTAAATGAATATTCATTAAGAGTTTGTAAGAATTTATGTTATTACTGTTGATACACGCAGCAGAATTTGAAACTGGCAATTTGTTCTAAGATGCTTTTGGTTTTGTGTATTAGGGAACGTCCACAAATTACGTAACGCTCAGAGGGGGGAGGAGGGGTTGAGCGAAGTGTGACGGTCCATACAAAAATTCCAGATGTTTCATACAAAAAGTGTGACATAGGGGGGAAGGGGGGTTGAAAATGCCCAATTTTTGCGTTACGTAATTATTGGATCTTCCCTTAAGGCTTTTGATTGATGCGCCGATCTTGATGGTGCCCCTCCGAGATTTTTTTTGCCTTGGTTGCAAGACTAGAAATTGCCTTTCCCGATAAAAATATCCTGGTGTGGTGTTTCGATTGTTTTATCGTCTTTGCACCTTTCGGCCATTGAAGAGGCCAGGAGTAGACCACCGCGGAAGATTAGTTGCAGTTGTTGCTTCCCCGTGGAAGCCAGTGGAACCTGGACAGTGGACCACCCTCCCCTCCTTCAGGTCAGTAACTTCGTTTGAACCTGCACCCTCCTTAAATAACTTTACCGCGCCCTCAGGCCCCGCAGGCAGGAACGGAGGTGTGACCTCCAGAAATTCGGCGATAGTGTAACAGTGATTAACCTGACACCTCGTGACGATTATACTTTAACTATACTGCCGCTAACCGCAAGTCAGACTTATCTGTATATGGACGTCATATCCAGATAAGTCTGACTTGCGGTTAGCGGCAGTATAAGCCTGAGAACGATTTCCAGAGGATCAATGTCGAATAGGGCTACACCTACCCGGAGACCAGAAAGATCCTCCAACAGGAGAAGAGGAAGGAAAGGTCCTACGCTGAAGCCGCCCAAAGAAATCTCATCCCAACAAACGTTTGCCAGCCAACACCAGTAGCTGACGACGTGTCTGCCCTGCCAATTATGCTGCGAGCCATTCACAAGCTGGAATCTCTCCGCTTCAAGATTATAAACAAACAATTAAAAAGGAACATGACAGCAGAGCTTTTTCTCTCAGAGCCACGTTTTCCCCAAAACCGCTTCGATACCTACTCCCACTCAAACGGCCAAGCAATCAACCAGCACTCCTACATTTGATGCAGCTCTCAATAGCGATTTTTCTACCATCCTCACCGAAAATCTCCCAGATCAGATTTTCTTTCATTAATCACAACCGAAGACTTCAAACAAAGACCAAGTAACTAAGATTGAAATCAACATGGAATTTTGCTATGTCTGAAACTTGATTATGCATATGTACAACATGTGATAGATTTAGTTCGGAAAAGGTATTGGAGGTAACCGCCCTTCGGTGAGGTTTGTGGATCAAACCCCACCGAAGGGCGGTTACCTCCAATACCTTTTCCGAACTAAATCTATCACATGTTGTGTATGCATAATTCAGACATAGTAATTAATTTCCACTCCGGGTGGCTTAATACCCGGCATATAGGCAATTAACTTTGAATGTACTGATGGAATTTGGTTTTAGAGTTTCCAATACCCCCAAACGAAGCCTCGATTTCAAAGATTTTTAGAATACCGACTTATTTTGTATATCTGAATACGATTTTCGTTGAAATTAGACGAAAAGGCGTCGCGTGTCTCCGCGCTGATATTGTTCTTAAATTTCTTTCCTGTGTGGCATTGGATAGGCCTATTATCATAAACAGGCCTAGCAAGCATGTGTCAAATAACAGATCCAGTTTGTCATCGTGAGTATACATATTCGCAGTCAGTCGATCCCGCGAGTGCAGGTAGTGCAAACATGATGGGTGATTAATCTGCACGATGTTGAATTGCTCAACTTGGAACAGCTCTTTATTTTAAACGTGTGTTAGGATTAACAGTTTGAATTAGAATGAAAAAATAGTCCGTAGTTATTAGTTGGTATAAACAACTGGTAGTCACCCTTAGTGACCAACGATTGCTTGATCCGCAACAGTTTCCGATGAAGATCCTAACCGAGTTTTCGGAGAAGTGTCTTCTGAGGATTTCCTAAATAAGACCCCAACAAACATTGGAAGGGGATAGAGCGCTTATTCAACCAAAAATAGCCTTCTTCAGCTAAAAAACTAGCTAGTTCAGCCTAAATTGTTTGTTAGGATATGACATGGATGGCGTAGCTTGTCATCCCCATGAAGTTGTCCGTATGTTTCGCCTTCAAAGCACTTTGAAGCTTTGTGACGATTATGTTTTAGTTTTTTGTAAACACTCTTTATTATGTACATGTCAAAAAAAGTTACTTCTGCGGGACGATTTCACTATCTTAGTTTGTTTTGGTCTGCTGATGGGTAATGAGCAAATTGATTGAATGAAGTAGGTTTGTATCGTTTTTGTTGGAACGCAAACAGATATGCTTGTTTGCCAAAGTCTCTTTCAATTTGTTAAGAGAAGTAGTTTCTTAGATCAGATCTCGCTAATTTGATTCGATTGTTAATAGATTAACCAAGTGTATGATTGGCGATAGACTTAAATCACATAACATAAGTGGATCTTCGAACAAAATCCGTTTTACTGTTACATCACCATGTAAAACATAGAAATTACCATTGAATGTAATGGAATTTTACCAACTAAATCTCATCAGAGACAATTGTTTTCCACGATTAAATGAATGGTAAATGGGACTTTCACAGTAAAAAAGGGGGGTTGTTATGTATCTTTACAATAAAAAAATCAAAAAATTGTCATACAAAATTCAGAGCAAAACAATTGATTTTACAGTTCTTAATGGGATGATTTCGAAGGACAAAACAATAGAAAACAGTGTATTTCAAATGTCTTCTCTCACTTTTTTTATTGTTCTACAGTAGAAATACAATGGAATAATATTACAATAAAATACAATACAATTTACAATGTTGTACAAATTATTTTATTGATACGATTTCAATTTAATTATAATTTAGTTTAAATTTCATTTGTAATCAGTAAATTTAAATTTTGTTTCATTTTAATATATTTTTAAGATAATTCTACTTCAGTTTTAATTAAATTCAATTCAGCTTTAATTTAATTTCAGTTCAATTTGTGTTCGAATTAAAATTAAAATTATTAGTGGTATTGTTAAGTGCGTTAACTGCTATTCAGACCGGGATTCATAAACGTAGATTTCAGTCGCCAATGATGCAACCGGCTATACTCACTGAAGCCGCTGTAACTAATGCTGCTCGCATTTTTTTCCTGTGGAAGACGTAAATTATAAGATCATGTCAGGTTTCTTACAAAAAGTATAAGCCGAGAAGAAAAACAAAAGTTACCTGTTTAATTTTTTATTGTATCCCGTTGGTGATATAGCTCGATGATAGTCGCCGAACGATATTGAATCATCAGTGATGGTGGCATGCAGCAGTGTTTTATCATTAATTCAATTTCTGAAAAGGAACAAGGATACATGTTAATAAAAAATCTGCGAACTGCTTCGGCGGTGTAAATCAAGGGACCCCTTCCTGAAGGTCTTTCACGTAAAAAACAATAATGTTACTAGGCACATACATTCCAAAACTTATACTTTTCATTAACTTATTAATGTTATTGCTTTTTGGTATGGGATCATTCATCAGATGGCATAATGAATTAGTGTATTGATATTTTCGAATAGGTTGTTGCTTATAAGGTTTTAATTTATAAGTTTTTTTTCTTTACGTGTTGAAAGATTTATCCCACATCAAAATGATCCGGTATCATGATGATAACACTAATATAGATACCTTGATAGATACTCACCACGGTACAGCGGGAAATGATCGGCCGTTGCTTGCTCGCAGAATCAGTATTGTCGGCGTAGCATCAACTTAGAATTTGGAAGTCGGGACTTCCGAACCGAACTTTCTTCCGAAATGTTATCTGTCAAACTAATTGATGTGTTGTTTAGCGCATCTTTAGGCGAATCCAGCGCACTACTTCCGAAGTTGGGAGAAAATCTGTATCTGGAGAAAAATCCAACTTCGATATAAAAAGCGTACTAACTTTGTACCGGATAGACGATTATAAAAGGAAATTGTACACGCTCATCTAAATCCAGTCATTCTCCAAGTAAAATTAAAAGTGAAAGATTTAGTTCCTTTGAATTTTTAAATTTAAATTGATCAGAACATGAATATTTCAAGACCTGCAATTAAAACATATATTTGAAAATCGGTAGAATTTTCATGTAACAATGAAAGTTATTGTTATTTTATTGTTTTCAATTGTTATTCCATCAACATAATGAATCAATGAAATATTCTAAAATTATATTTTTATTTTAAAACGGATTATCTGATCACCGAGATGGAATACTTTTATAATTTGTTTAATTTTTGGATGAGCAATATAAAACATAAGCGAACAACTAAAATATTATAGAATGTATCGGTCACATTTGAATGTATTGTACTTTTAAAGTAAGTACAATAAAGGATTTTTACAACCGTGAAAAATCTACAATAAAAGTACAATAGATTGTATTATTTACCATACAACCAATTGAATTCCAATGGATCATACCATACAAAGAACTGTAAATTTTTATCCGGGAATCCAATCCAAAAGTTGACCCCCTTTTGATGAGCCAAAACTGTTATAATTGGGAACGGGGACATCGTTCTGTCATTTTCAAGTGTAAACAAATAGGGTATCTGTTCCTATATCAATAACAATAAGGCAATGCGCATATGAAATGCATTGATTTCTCACCTAATAATCAAGAAACATGTGAATAATTATGCTCGGCTCATGTAATTTTTAATTGAAAACAATTTGGTAACTTCAAAAATGAAATTTTTATCACATTATAGAAGTATTTAGCTAAAAACATCATTACCGCCATGCACCTATTTCAATAACATTCAAAAACAGTTAATCCTATGCCTGTACCTATATCAATAATACTGTTTCCAACATAAAATACGCACACTATTACATGTGTGTATACGTAACGATATGATTGCAGTGATGCTGAATTCTTCAATATTTTGTATTTGAGTTGAAATATAATTACAAAATTGCTGTTTTTGTTGCAGTTTTCCATCTTATCAGTTCAATTTTGTGTTTGTCATAATTTATCTTTTCGATATAATTTATTTCACAAACATAAGAGTTGAATTTCACAATGAAAGTTTTTTTAAATAAAAATGTTGGTCGGCAACCCTTGCAGATACTGCCAGCCATGTAAACAGTTTGGAATACGGACAAGGATAATTGAGACGTTGTTCGAAAGAAACCTATATCAAACTATAGGAAATCGCGTTGGTTTTTAAAATATAATTATATTCATAGTGAAAATGTGGTGTGCTTTATGTGCTGTGAAGTGAATTTCGAAGGGATAGAATTGTTTTAGCCCGAAATTGAGTGGAAAACACTGGCGTGAAAACAAATGAATCTGCTAGTAGCAATCAAGCAGTGCATCAAACCATCAGTTCAAAGGTAGGAAAATGCAAATAAAAGTGCTTTCTAATTTTATCTTTTAATAATTTGATTCTTGTGAATTAAAACATTACTCAAACAAAATTTTGAATAATATTCCAAACATTCAAGAATGTGTTCCATCCATTGTTGTGTACATACGATGTGAGAAATTGTAAATAAATTGATTTTTTATTTGGTTTATCGACGGTTGGGATTAATATACGGGCTGTTATTAATATGGGAACAGATACCCTACCATATATATATATGGACCAACAGGTCTGTGCCACAAAAAGGGAAAATACCATATGATCCGAAAATTATAACACTTTTTTCCAAGACTACAAAGAGCAAGATCTGTAGCCAAATTATAATGATATTTATTTTTCTATCATCAATTTTTTACATTGCTTTTAAAAATGACGGATTGCATCCAAAAGGAGGTCTCTCCTATGCTGTTACTAGCTAATTTATATTTGATGAAATCTAATTTGATTTATTTGTAGGGTAAACTTCTATTTTCAGGCGATTTTTGATGAAATGTTCGTCTTTTATCCATTTTAACTTATTTATCATACGAAAATAAAATTCCTCTAAAATTTATATAATATTTTCGAGTCAGCATGGTAAAAATCTAGATTTTATTCAACATGTGTTGAAAAGTATATTACTTAGAACTGTTCTACATTGAGAACGAATCTTTATATACGCAGTCTTCGGTTTTTTTCGAAAGGATGACGAGGGATACACCAATGTTTGTCTACGATGCGCAACAATCACAAAATAGATAGATTAGAAGCAACATTATAAATTATCAATCGTACGAAATCAATCTAGCTTATCCAGGGAATCAATTTTTCTGAAACGCGCTTGCGAAACAAGCGACAAAGAGAACCAATGACAAAGCTTTGTTTTTGTCGGGGATAATAATGACAAAGATTCGGAAATTTTTGTCAGCAACAAAAAGAAGACAATCTTGTTGCTAACTTTTCATTCCGTTATTTCGCATTATTTCTAAAGCGAATTTCGGTTTCTTACTATCATAGTTTCTGCTTTTATGGAAATATTCTAGAATCGAACAATGATTACAAAATTACCATCGTATTCTTGGAAATTTCAGAGCCAGCAAGGCAAATGATTCTTGTCATATTGTGTTCGGGTTCTGATAAAGATCTGTCGCTGGGTGCGTTTGTCAGTAACAAACTCGGTTGACGACAAACGGTATATTGTTAGGCGTTGCTCGAATATTGATTCCTGCGCTTATCATAAAGCAGGAGAGCATCGCAACTGTGAGGTGATTCGAATTTGGATATCATATTAAATGAAAATGTGATGATTAAACATTGAAATCAAGATAATCTTTATCATGCCATGATGCACGTAATTTGATTATTACGTTATTAGGTTATTACGATGTACGATATTAATGTCATCTCTTTTCATGGCATTCTTTTCATTATTAGAACATTGCTTTTGGGTTGATAGTATTCCGAATACTCTCTACCAAAAGTAGAGCAATTTCAACGACATGTAAAAAGGAAACAAAAACAGGTAAATCCAGGTGAGGCATCAACTTTTTAAAATCGATATTCCTTCAAAATAATCCGATAAATGAAACTCTACTTGTTGTTATTGATAGTTTAAGGAAACATAGTGTAGAAGACTTTTGAAAGACAAAAAGTCGGTTACATACATGTTAGAAAAAAGTCAAATTCGGGTGCGCTGGGAAATGTTTGAGAAATGCGGATAATAAATATGCTCATAGCAATGAATGAGCATTTGATACGGTTTTCGAATAAAAACATAATATTTCAACCAAACATCAAACAAATTCATCGTTTACTGGTTAAGAGCCCATGCGCGGCGTACGAATGGATTTTGTTCGAGTTTGTCGAATCAATATCAATAATTAAATCAGTTACATACCCTAAACTCCTTTCTTTTCTACTTTAATATTGTTTACCCCAATCTCCAATTAATTATAAAAAAACAATTTCAGCTCCTAAACACCCAACGCCACTAGGAAAAATCTTTTGTATAATTCCAACGCGAATCGTATTCAGATATAGGGGAAAAGGTGGTAAAATGAACACGTTAAGGACCTGCGTTGAATAAAATAATAATACGAGAATAACTTGCTAGTTTTACCACTTAGACCAACAATTTAACTCATATTCTTATTGCACTGAACATTGTTTTCGCTAATAAACATCGTTTTACGTGGTTTTTCTTCGAAATAAAAAACATCGAAATTTTGTATGTACAAAAATAGTGCGGGTAAAATGAACACTTCCTGGGGGTAAAATGAACATCGATTCAAAAACTCTTTAGTAACATTTAATTTTCATTTTTTCAACTTCAGCACCGTAAATATAACCAATTGAGATTACGAGAGCCTTATGAAAAATCTGGTTTATCTTTTGAAAAGCTCTTAATTATCAAAATAATAAAAAGAAGGAAAAAAGTTTTGGAATATCAGTTATTTTGAAATTAAATTTAGATATTAAAAGTTTTATCTTGATTATTTGATATGGTTTGTTTCTTGAACTTCCGCTTCACAATTGCACAACTTTTATTATAAATTTGTATAAGTTTGATACAAGTGTTCATTTTACCTGCATAAATGCCATGTGATAAATAGCTCTTCCTATAACGATGCAAACCAGTAATTTTACTATTCACCCCTGCAACATCTTTGTGAAGGTTGTCATATTTGCCGCTGTAGTTAGAACCAATTTTATGATGAATTTATTAAGAACTAAAGCTTACGGAAAAATGGTTGAAAATTACATCAGACCCAATTTTCACGGCTTCGTTTGATATTTTGGATAGTAATAGCTATTCGCTCGGTCTCAAAACCAAAATATTAGCTTAGGTACCTCATGTTATTTGAGGGCCCTCCTTAGCCGTGCGGTAAGACGCGCGGCTACAAAGCAAGACCATGCTGAGGGTGGCTGGGTTCGATTCCCGGTGCCGGTCTAGGCAATTTTCGGATTGGAAATTGTCTCGACTTCCCTGGGCATAAAAGTATCATCGTGTTAGCCTCATGATATACGAATGCAAAAATGGTAACCTGGCTTAGAAACCTCGCAGTTAATAACTGTGGAAGTGCTTAATGAACACTAAGCGGCGAGGCGGCTCTGTCCCATTGTGGGGATGTAATGCCAATAAGAAGAAGAAGAAGAAGACCTCATGTTATTTAGAAGAAAACTTGTGCATGGTTAACATACGCCTAATTAGTATTTTAATCTCAATATAGCCAACTGTTCATTTTACCAGCTTTTCCCCTACAATATAAGTCGCGTGACCCCTTGTTAGATCAAATACTGTTATACTATCTTCTGACGTTTCGATGTTCCGTATAACAAATAAAAAGTGTTATAAGGGTACAACTTTTGCTACCCAAGTTACACATATCGGGACCGCTTTGCGATTTGGGCGTAACTTATTTTGTAAACAAACATTGTTTTATGAATTCCATTGAATGTGGGCGTTTTTCTCTAAAACTAATTCCCTTATCTGATAGAGGGAAGCTTATTCTGTCGATTACATTCCGTGATTCTGTCAGGAAACGCTTGCTTTAACAGGAATTCGCCTTCCAATGTTTGTTATATTATATGTTATGTGCTTAAATACACCAATAAGAACGTGTTGCTCCCAACTTCTAAGTTTTATTTTCACAACAAGTTCATTTTGAAAACTAAATGTTATAATGTTTAAGAGTTTTTTTATCCAGCTTTCCACCCTCGCCATAATGGCGGATGCCATAATAAAAGTGACATTAACTGCTTCCCGACATTGAACTGAAATTCCGATATGAACAATCGTTGAATTTTCTGGTAACCAATAACTTCAAATGAGTTGTTTATTACTCTATAAACAAACAATTTGCACCAGAATTTAAATTTTTAAGTTTAATATCTTTTTAACTATTTTCAGCTGGCAATTCTCTACTTCAGCGATTAGTGAAACAATATGAGAACAGATTGAATTTTGAAATTTAACATTCATTACTGATGTCAAAAACTATTATGCAATATTCAAGCATATTCAAGGCCGCCATTTGAACTTGTTGCGAAATGATTCCCTAAAAACGAAAAGTGCAGCCTCATGGGCTTTTGGAACAACGAACATCCTTTTGTTTGCAACATCCTTCTATAAAACTGTTCGTTTTGCCAAGTTTAGTCTGTTTGGAAAATTGTGAAATATTTTACTTATCATATACGCACATTTCAGCTAATTTATTGGAACAATTTGACAATAATTATTGAAGACAGATGCCGTACTAAAAAGTTTAAATCATCTTTGGTTCAACGTCATGAAATTGGTCCTCTCCCTGCTTTTTTGATCTATTTTAATTCTCAAAAAAAATATTTCCGGTTATACATTTGTCTATAGTTTATCAGTATGGAATGAGGAGGCCAGTCAATGAATCAATTGTCTTTTTTTTTTGTTCGGGATGAACCACTGCGTCCATTTCATTGAACGTTTGTTTGGATTTAAAACCCATGTCATTTATTTAGTGCATGTCTTTATTCTCCATTTCTATTGAGAAGAAATGAAGTATTCATATTTTATTCATATATTTCTCAAGCTTAATGTAAGGCCTCTTTCGATTAAGGCAGAGGTTCCCAATCTTTCGGATATGCGACCCACCTAGCAGAATCCCATATTGCTTGCGACCCACCAGGTACCAGATGCATTGATTTTGTGAAATTAGATAAAAATGAGTTTGCGTTAGATTGGACAAATTATAATCAATTGGTTTATATCCTATCATTGTATTTGTCAAAAATTCGTCAATTTTTTGGATTGGATTTGGATGGAATTTGAATTGAATTTGGATTGGATTTAAAATTTATTCAGATTGGATTTCGATTTGATTAGGATTGGATTTGGATTGAATTTGAATTAGATTTGGATTGGATTTGAATTAGAATTGGATTGGATTTTAAATAGATTTGGATTTGATTTACATTAGATTCGAATTGGATTAGGATTCGTTTGGATTGGGTTCGGGGCTTACATTTGGATTGTATAGGACTTCTTCTACTTGCCCAAATATCGTATAACAAAAAAAGGCCGTTGACCCCGTCAGGATTGTTGTTCTTCAATCATCCAATCATTAATTTGATCCTGGTTCAAAATATGGAATAGATTTTTGGAACAAAATAGTAACAAAATTATGAATTAAGAATTTGTCTTTCGCGACCCATCACTGAACAGCCCACGACCCCCCTGGGTGTCGCGACCCACAGTTCGGGAACCTCTGGATTAAGGTGCCGCTATTTATACCCTTCGAAAAACGGCTTATACCAACTCTCAAAGGCGCGCCCCTCAATCAGTTTCGGCTCAACAATAAGTGGGATAATACTGATTTTGACCATGCATCGGTACTGAAGTTCAAACATATTTTGCTTCTTCTTATGAGTTCCGAATTCGTTTTTGTATAGAGATCTGATTTCATTGCGTTTGGCATTTCCGAATCTCACCTTTACACAGAGCTCTAATCAGTCAGAGGGTTCAGCAGATCCACCAAATTCGTATCCGCTTCTTTCCTAATTAATCAGCGCTCTGGAGCTTGGAGATTCATGTCGTCGGCTTCGAAAACCAGCCTAAGGTTGAGTTACGTTTTTACAATTTACTCCATTGACTCCATCCAAAAGGAGCAAAATATGGGTAATCTAAAAGCAAATTATAGTTGTTCCATACTCTTTCGACCATCACTCATAAGTATTAACAAGAATAGTAAGAACTAGAGCACAGTGTGGTAGATCTTACTCCGTAATGCAACACGAAGAGTGTCTACCCAGCATTACAGGCTCCGTTAACTGTCTGGCTAATTGTTTCACCCCCCAGGCCATTCATTCCCTCGGCACGGGTCGCCTGACACCTTGGGATTCAGGATTAGGGACGTCATATTGTCAGCTTCAGTGTTATACCGAGTGCCAGTACCGAGCCTGGCGATATGACCGGCTTTACACTTTTACTCACTACGTCAGAGTATCCATATCCCAGCGTAATGGGAAATTATTGTCTTAGAATTAATGAAAGTCATTTATTTGAGCGAATGTTGGCGATGATTTCCCGAATATTTAGCGCTATTTAACGACTGAATTGAGATATTGAATGCTGGTTTCGAATGGTTATAAATGAGTGTATTGCTTTATACAATCTCCCGTATCCTACTTTAAGACCTATAAGAGTCTAAGTTTAAATGAATCAGATTTGTAAGAAAGTTCCGGTGTACGTAAAAAATATGGGTAAATAGCTGAATTCATGGTCTCCAGATAGCCTTGCAAACAAAGACGTAGGATTCCCAAGCCGGAGATGGCGAGCTCGATTCTCGGTCCGGTCGAGGATATAGAATGTAAAGCCATAGAAGAAGAAGAAGAAGAGCTGAATAACTATTCGTAGAAAATATCAAACTTGAAAAAGATAAATCTATCTGTTTGAGAAGCGTATCTGATTGAAGAATGTTTTATTACTAGTGACATGAGACCACATTAGTTTGCACAGTACTTGGTACCAGAACCTGTATCAAATTTGTAGGAAATACTTCACAGTGTATAGTAATGTAGCAAACATCAATGTTTGAATATCGAAATAGATTGCAAACATTATAAGATGATCAAATCTATAATAGACTGCAGCCGCTTTTTATAAAAGACCGAACGAATCAAATTTTACTGTATAATGTAGATCCTACGAACTTTCATCCGTGGTTGTCTGGACTAGGTAGCGTATGAGCATCAAACGTACAGCTATCCGGGAAATTGTAGTTTTGACGTGACTAATTGAATAGTTTTATAGAATGTCTACCCAATATCGGCAATTTTTGAATGGTCATGCCGGACTGTTGGATGGATTCCTTATGAACAGAAAGATGTTCATCGTTCCGAAAGCCCATTAAGCTTCACCTTTCGTTTTAAGTGAATCCTTTCGCAATAAATTCAGACGGCGGCATTGAATGTGCTTGAATACTGCATAATAATTTACACATCAGGGATGAACGTTGAATGTTCCATCTGGGGTCACATTGTTTTATTTTATCCAATAATCGCTGAAATAGAAAAGTGCCAGGTAAAAATAGAAGAAAAAGTAATAAATTATAAGATTTCAAATTGTTTGTTGATAGAGGAATAAACAACTCATTTGAAGTCATTGGTTACCAGAATATTCAACGATTGCTTCGACCGGAATTTCAGTTTAGGATCGGGATGCAGTTAATGTCACTTTTATTATAGCAGCCTCCATTATGGCGAGCGAGGAAAGTTGGATTACAATGGTTTGAATTATCAAAAACACGCCTTCGTACTGTTCTTTGAATATAAGTGCAATGGATTGGAATGTGTGACAGAAATTTTCTACTTTGTTGATAGCTAGTGTCGGCTACAAGGTTGGCTGAGTTTCGAAAGATCGGGGTACTCTTTGAATCTTTTTCAAATGAAACGTCATCTGCATTCAGCCAAACGCTACCACCACGAATAATCAGATGCATCTAGCATCTCGAATAAAATATTTTGAATTACCTTTGATTATCGAAAGCTTCTCCCCTTTGAAGAGTATTCCAACATAGCCGTGATTCCTGATATTATATAGCTGATTGTACGACAATTCCCCGAAAACCAATTCCCCGAATGCGAATTCCCCGAATGTAATTTCCCCGAATGTAACAATTCCCCGAATGCAATTTCCCCGAATGTAACATTTCCTCGAATGTAACATTTCCCCGAATGGAACAATTCCCCGAAAACATAGTAGGTACGTCTTACAAACATTCGCAATCGACTGTATGCGTCCGTCAAAAAAGCAGATTTTAAAGATACGTTCAAGTGTGTCTTATTGAACATTACCAGCGCAATATCCTTTGGTGAACATGGGCGTGGCCAGGAGTAGTAATCCTCGCTTTTGTGATTTTAATCCTAGATTGAAATCAAGGATCACACCTTCCTTGATTTCTGATAGCAATTTGAATAAGCATTTCAAAAGAAAAACATGAGTATCACTAGTGTCCAATCTACAAAGTACACTAGGCTACGCTTATCAGCTCAATATCCTTTGGTAGTATTAGATATTTTTGATCCTCCAAGATTTGTTTTTAAATTATAAAAATATCAGGGTACAATGATTTCCAAGGTGCTTTTTGATCTACAATAGTCGAACAACGGCTGTGTTTTTTTAAAAGCAGAATCGCTAACGGCAATTCCGATTGAAAACGTTTTTGGTAAATATTTTTTTATCTTCGAAATTCAACTCCCGTCCTGTAAATACCTTCTTAAGAAGTTTGAGGCAATGGTTGATGTGAATCCATTTAAACAAAAATATTGCGTTTGGCCGGACTAAGACAATGGTGAATGTGATTCCTTCTTTAAAAATAATGCATTTGCTTGGACTAATGCAATGGTAAATGCGTCGCTCCTTTAGGGAGTGTTTCCCCAGATTATTATTGTTATTATTCTATCTTTAATAACACGTATCTTCCTGAAATAAGATAATATGGATGTAATCCATTCTTTAAAAGAAATCATTTCCACGAATTAAGGCAATGGTAGATGTGATCCCTTCTTGAGAAATAGGCGTTAGCTCGAAATAATGCAAATATGAATGAATTGAGAGTGATAATAAGGATTAATGTGCTATCTTATTTTGATACCAGTTTGGCCAGAATAAGGAAAAAATATATAAGCAATATGTATTGAATGTATAACATTTTATCGATAAACATTTTGCCGAATTCATTTTCTCAGAATAGCATTAGGCATTTTTTTTTTAAATTGTTCTTAAAATTGGCTTTTTCTTGGATAAGTGTAACAAAGCAGCAGTTTTGAAACATATAATTGCTCCATATCAATTCTTTATTATATCCGGCAAGCGCGCTCATATAGTGAACGAATTATCTCCTATTCTTGCCTCATTATGGACAGACGTTCTCTCTCGAGACGCTTTATACTGGATAGACGAGTTTATATAAAGAAGGCATTATCTCCTCCATTAGCATTACATCGGGAAGACGAGACCATTTAAAGAAGGCACTGTCTCATTGATTCACATTATTTCAGACAAACGAGTTCATTTAAAGAAGGGACTATCTATCATCTTTGCCTTATACCGGGCAAATGTGAGAGAGACATTGTCACTTCCTTTTGCTTTAAACTGGGCAGATGAATTCATCATACCAAGGATACTAATACATTTAAAGAAAGCAATATCTCTTCACTTCGGCTTGGGCTATTTTTCAACTTAATGTTCTACTAGCATTTCCACAGTTATTGAAAGCTTTCCCGTGTCTGCCAGTTACATGAATGTCTTGTGTGCAATGGACGCACTGTGCTCAAAGAGCCGAAAATGCTTCTCACCCGGAAGCATCCTAAGCCAAACTGAGAATCGAACTCGCAACCTCCGGATCGCTTTGTGCCGAACTCAAAAAGAAGAGAGAGAAGCATTCGGGGAAATGTTACATTCGGGGAATTGTTATTCAGGGAAATTGCATTCGGGGAAATTGCATTCGGGGAATTGGTTTTCGGGGAATTGTCGTACAATCTATATAGCTATGAATGTGTTTTATCCCGATATGGAAACCATTGTGAAATATAAATTACCCTTTCGCGAATTGGAATCACTTATACCGTTATGAAAAGGCGGTCAACTGGGATAAGAAGAAGAATAAAAGGCAAAACATGAAAAAGGAGAATCGTTTTTTCGCATGCGTTGTCTTGGGGAGCGATAGAGTTTAATAATGAGAGTTTGATTGTTGTAGCTGTAGACGAATCACGCGAATCACAGTTCTGCGTGGTGAATGTTCGCGTTCAAGTGTTTCTTCCTCTGCGTTGGTGGGACGCCCGCAAGAAGAACGGTGTTATTGTGGATTGGAGTGATCACAGTTTATCCAAGAGCCTCTTGCTCAGCGATGGTCGATGGCCTACAAGTAGTTTGGTGTTGCGAATCCGAAAGGTCACAGGTACACGGAAGGTTTGATTCAACTGAGAATAGATATTCGGCCATGATTTGGAGCTGTTTTTTTACTTGCGGTATGGTTTTTGTTGCTGGTTGTTTCACAACTGTGAATGCACAGTGGATTGGACATGTATTCGAAAAAAGTAGAAGTAGTGGTAGTGATTTGAAGTACAAGTGAAATATTACTTCACGAGTTGCGAGTACAATTGCGAGTCGAGACGCCCACTGCACGGGAGTTCATTAAGAGTGGTTTCCATGTTTACGTGTGCCACTATTTGTGTTCTTCGATTATGGAATGAGATGCTGGCAATACAATGGTGTGCCGGGAATGGTTGTTTACTGGAAGATGCTTTCGTGTCATGATGAGAGAGTAACCGAATGATACATAATATGTCGTGGGTGTTATTTTTTTTCCATGCAGAAGAAAAGGGTGATAGCATTTTTTTTGGAACTGCAAGTCGCTAGGTTTCGCAGGTTGCGACAGGATGATCTACGATGAATTACATCCCCGCAACTTCGACGTCGTGGCGCTGCAGGACATTTGCCGGACAGGAGAGAAAGTGTGGAAAAGCGGGCATCAAGCGGCTACCTTCTACCAAAGCTGTGGCACCACCAACGAGCTGGGAACCGGCTTCATAGTGCTGGGTAAGATGCGCCATCGTGTGATTGGGTGGCAGCCAACCAACGCAAGGATGAGCAAGCTGAGGATTAAACGCCGTTTCTTCAATCATAGCATCATCAACGTGCACTGCCCACATGAAGGAAGACCGGACAACGAGAAAGAAACGTTCTACGCACAGCTGGAGCAGACATGCGATGGATGCCCACTGCGAAACGTCAAAATCGTCATCGGTGACATGAACGCACAGGTAGGAACGGAGGAAATGTATAGACCGGTCATCGGACCGGAAAGTCTGCACACCGTATCTAATGACAACGGCCAACGATGCATAAACTTCGCAGCCTCCCGCGGAATGGCAGTCCGAAGCACCTTCTTTCCCCGCAAAAATATCCACAAGGCTACATGAAGATCACCTAACCAAGAAACGGAAAAACAAATCGACCACGTTCTAATCGACGGTAAATTCTTCTCCGGCATCACGAACGTCCGCACTTACCGCAGTGCGAATATTGAATCCGACCACTACCTCGTTGCAGTATGCCTGCGCTCAAAACTCTCGACGGTGTACAACACGCGTCGGAGTCGGACGCCGCGGCTGAACATTGGGCGGCTACAAGACGGTAAACTAGCCCAAGAATACGCGCAGCAGCTGGAAGTGGCACTCCCAACGAAAGAACAGCTAGGCGCGTCTTTTGAAGATGGCTGGAGAGATATTCGATCAACTATTGGTAGCACCGCAACCGCTGCACTTGGCACGGTGCCCCCGGATCAGAGAAACGACTGGTAAAACTACGAATGTGAGCAGTTAGTGGAAGAGAAGAATGCAGCATGGGCGAGATTGCTGCAACACCGCACGAGGGCGAACTAAGCACGATACACGTCACGTGAAGAGACGGAACAACTGTACCGCGCTAATAACACACGAAAGTTCTATGAGAATTAAACCGTTCACGTAAGGGCCACATGCCACAGCCTGATATGGGTAAGGACATAAACGGGAACCTTCTTACAAACGAGCGTGAGGTGATCCAAAGGTGGCGGCAGCACTACGAAGAACACCTGAATGGCGATGTGGCAGACGAAGATGGCGGTATGGTGATGGACCTGGGAAAACGCGCGCAGGACATAATTTTACCGGCTCCGGATCTCCAGGAAATCCAGGAGGAGATTGGCCGGCTGAAGAACAACAACCCCCAACACGGTGGTGAGGCACTGGCTAGAGCGCTGCACTGAGTCATTACCAAGATTTGGGAGGAGGAAGTTTTGCCGCAGGAGTGGATGGAAGGTGTCGTGTGTCCCATCTACAAAAAGGGCGATATGCTGGACTGTAGCAAATACCACGCAATCACATTTTGAACGCCGCCTACAAGGTACTCTCCTAAATTTTATGCCGTCGACGAGCACCAATTGCAAGGATGTTCGTGGGGCAGTACCAGGCGGGATTCATGAGTGAACGTTCCACCACGGACCAGGTGTTCGCCATTCGCCAATCATCATCTATTCATCGACTTCAAAGCCGCATATGATACAATCGATCGGGACCAGCTATGGCAGCTAATGCACGAACACGGATTTCCGAATAAACTAACACGGTTGATCAAAGCGACGATGGATCAGGTGATGTGCGTAGTTCGACTTTCAGGGGCATTCTCGAGTCCCTTAGAAACCCGCAGAGGGTTACGGCAAGGTGATGGTCTTTCGTGTCTGCTATTCAACATCGATTTGGAAGGGGTAATACGAAGAGCAGGGATTAACACGAGTGGTACAATTTTCAATAAGTCCGTCCAGCTATTTGGCTTCGCCGACGACATAGATATTATGGCACGTAACTTTGAGAAGAAGCCTACATCAAACTGAAGAGGGAAGCTAAGCGGATCGGACTAGTCATCAACACGTCGAAGACGAAGTACATGATAGGAAGAGGTTCAAGAGAAGACAATGTGAGCCACCCACCACGAGTTTGCATCGGTGGTGACGAAATCGAGGTGGTAGAAAAATTTGTGTACTTGGGATCACTGGTGATTGCAAAAAATGATACCAGCAGAGAAATTCGGATCGCATAGTGGCTGGAAATCGTACGTACTTTGGACTCCGCAAGACGCTCCGATCGAATAGAGTTCGCCGCCGTACCAAACTGACTATCTACAAAACGCTCATTAGACCGGTAGTTCTCTACGGACACTAGACCTAGATGATGCTTGTGGAGGACCAACGCGCGCTTGGAGTTTTCGAAAGGAAAGTGCTGCGTACCATCTATGGTGGGATGCAGATGGCAGACGGTACGTGGAGGAGGCGAATGAACCACGAGTTGCATGAGCTGCTGGTAGAACCATCCATTGTTCACACCACGAAAATCGGACGACTGCGATGGGCCGGGCACGTAGCCAGAATGTCGGACAGTAACCCGGTGAAAATGGTTCTCGACAACGATCCGACGGGCACAAGAAGGCGAGGTGCAGCGGGCAATGTGGATCGATCAGGTGGAAGATGACTTGCGGATCATCCGTAGACTGCGTGGTTGGCGAGCCGAATGGAGAAGACTCTTATATACCGCACAGGCCACTTCGGGCTTAGTCTGAATAAATAAATAATAATAACTTCACTGAAGTTAAACCACCTCGTCAGTTGCACTGTTGATCCGGAAAGAACTGTACGAAGCGATCGTAAGCAGCTCGATGAAGGTTGAGTTTAACGTCTATCGTTGAATTGACGCAATGCTTTGACAGTCGACGCAGCGCTTCGTTTATAGACGCGTCGCTTCGCTCAAAGACGGTGGATAGGGATGGACTGCTGACTGGTTTCTGTGTCAATAGCCCTAGGCTTCGACAGCATCCTAAATCTTGAGCTCAAATACATGAGTGCTCCATTCTTTGAACCCCTCTCGCTGATTTTCAATCAGTGTATGCGACTCAGCTACTACCCATCGTCCTGGAAGTCTGCGATAGTCATTCTCATCAGGAAGCCTGAGAAGGATCCTTCTTCTCCAAAAAGCTATCGTCCCATCAGTCTTCTCTCAGGGTTATCCAAGCTGTTTGAAAAAGCAATTTACCACCGTCTACTCGAGTCTGCCGAACAAAATAACATCTTGCGCGATGAGCAGTTTGGTTTCCGACGTGGTCGATCAACCGTACACCAACTGACCCGAGTTAACAACGTCCTCAGACGGCACAAGCATGTCTCTCACACATCCGCCATGGTCTTACTCGATGTCGAAAAGACATTCGACAATGTATGGCATGATGGTCTGGTGTACAAACTACATCGCAACAATCTTCCCAGCTACCTAGTGAAAATCATCCGCAACTATCTGTCGGCTAGGACTTTCCGGGTCTCAATCAGCGGAGCGTGTTCCAATGCGCACGACATCGTCGCAGGCGTCCTGCAAGGTAGTATCCTCGGGCCCCTGCTGTTCAACCTGTTCACCTCCGACATGCCAGAACCTCAAGAAGGTGGCACTTTGTCACTGTTCGCAGATGACACCTCTATCGTCTACAGGGGACGATTCATACGAGTGCTCGTGGCAAAACTCCAACAAGGCCCGGATGTCCTGACAGACTATTTAACCAGCAAGAAGATCTGTATCAACGCGGCGAAGACCCAGATCATCATCTTCCCCCACTCGAAATTCCTCAGGCTTGTTCCGGCTGACGTCTGCAAAATCATCCTCACGACAGTGGAATGGGCCAACGAGGCCGACCACCTTGGCATGACCATCGACAGCAAGCTTATTTTCAGGCAACAGGTTTACAGGTGTTGAAACTACTGTACCCTTTGATCAACCGCCGGTCGTCATTGTCACTGAAGGATAAGCTTACTGTCTGCAAGCAAATCACCTCCCCATGATTGAATACGGCATGCCGGTCTGGGAGAGCTGCGCTAAAACCCATCAACTCAAACTCCAAAGAGTGCAGAACAAATTCCTGAGGATGATCCTCAACACCCCTCCCAGGACACAAACTTATGAGGTCCACCATCTGAATAGTTCGTTAGGTTATCAAATTAACGAATTTAAAACTATCAGAGCTCTTTGCGAGCCGGAATGTACATTAGAATAACAAATTGCTATAAAAATATTATTCTTAAACGAAATTAAGTTTCGTGAAAGTGAAAGATAAAGATGAAGTGCCTAAGGGCAGTAACACTTATACTGTTAAATTTATTGTACCACAAAAACAAAAATGAAAATTAAAATTAATTTGACTACTACTACTTGAAATTTAGTTTACGGCTCTGGTCATCTGTTTGGCTGAATGACCTGTTAAATCAAATGTTTAAATCGCACAACAACGAGGAAAATGATATTCTCGAAGTACTTGCCACCAAAAACCTCTTCAGCACCTTAGTATCAGACGATCAAACTTGGCAGCACTGCTGTTGATGGACCCGTCGACGCTGCTGTTTGGCTCGAACGCACTTGGCCACATCTGCGAGAATATGCGAAATTGTTTATGTTTGCAATTACTCACGAAAAGTGCTGCGCCGAGCCCAGCGCAGCCGAGTCCAACATCATCCGCTTATCAATTAATTAAAATCTTATGCTCGCTTCTTGAGCGAACGTAAGATCTCCAAAGTTGCTGCTGACTGTTCGTTGCCAGACTGGATGATGTAGGCCTTCTCTGGGGGGACCAACTCTGATGCGGAAAAATTATCTCAAACCGTATGTACTAATGTAAATCGAACGATGCGTCCGATCGCGAACGGGTGATAGCAAAATTGAAAATCCGCATACCGGCGAAAACCGTGGCAAAAGGCTGTTTGGAACGAAAATTACCATAAAGTAACAGCATCGAGTCCAGAAGACACGATCTATCACGTAACCGCGCTAAGCCTCAGCCAGCTTACAACTTTTACAATGTTGGGATCCCCATCCAGCACGAGTGGAAAAGGGGGCGAACGTCATTAAGCTTTTACACAGTTGTGGCGGCAATTAAAAGCCTTTCGGTCGTTTGATATAATTAATAGACAATTGCGGTCGTCATTTACTTAACGACTACATCGACGCCTGTCATCGGCCGGGTACGGTACCGAATGGAGCCGCGCCGAACCAAACGGGAAGCAGATGGATTGTGAACATGACTTTTGACAAGGTGCAACAAAATTTGGAACGAGATCAGTTGTAGTTTTAATTTTATTAAGCATGCTCATGCAAGAGGCTGATACCACACACAATGGTTTTGCTCCGTAATAATGATCTGCAAAGTTTCTCCGGAAGGAAATTGCAAGTCGGATCAGCTTCTTGCATTTAAGCAGCTGCTTTAAATAGATTAACTTTTATTACGAAACAGTAATAATGCAATACATGAATACATAACTAAACATAACGATGGTTTTGCAAATTAATAGATTTGAAATGATTTGGTTCACACAGAAGCTGATCATTTGATGAAGAAGATCGATGTTTTTTTTATCACCAGGCGGAACTTATTTAAATGTTAATCTGGATACGATAATAATAATTATTATTATATGCAGCCATATTAAATAATGGACTCGAATGAACAGCAAAGCTCAACCCTTCGGCATTTAAACCAAACACAAAAGCCAGAATCAGGATTTTCAAGTTTTAATGCACGCCAAAATCGAGTCACCCAAAAGCATCAATCTGCTAAGCCGTTTTATGGCCGTGGGATGGAAAGAGACAGGCTTCGTGTGCGAGTTTGATGGGTCCCACTTGGGCTTGATCGGAATGACCAATCGTGTTGAGCACGAGCGCAAGGCCCGGTCTGGGAGATGATGGTTGAAGGTTGGGTGGAGGAGAATTTTCCTACCCTCGGGGTGGCAATGGTCGTAAGGGGCCATCCAGAAACCACGTGGTCATATTTTTGAAGATTTTCAACCCCCCCTCCCCCCATGTGGTCTATCGTGGTCATTTGGCAGACACCCCCTCCCCCCCCCTTTGACCACGTGGTTTTTTTTTTCAAGCACAAAAATTTAAAAAAAAACTTATGTAACTAAAACATATGGTTAATCCGATCAATTTTAAAGATGGACAATTTCAACTGATTCAAAATCAAACTAAAACCCAGCATGGAAATTATAAATTTTCATTATTTCGAAGATTCTATTTTTTCTCTAATAAATAATCTAGAGCTGGCTCATCTCTCAAAATTTCAAATTCTTCATTGAAATTTTATCTTGATATTGACTCGTGGAATCCAATGATGCCATACTAAACATATTTTCTCGTTCACTCTGATGTCTTTCGAATAATTTCCCAAGGAACTTCTATTCCATATCTCGAATATGCTTCAGTCAATGGTGGACTCATAGAAGAATGAATGTATTATAGATCAATTATCATTTTGGAGTTCGGATCATTCGATTTATCCAATTAACCAAATTATGAATGATGTATGATATAATATCCCATTAGGTCCATTGGGTTGATATGGCAATTGTTATTTGTACAAGCTACTACAGACTTTTTAATTTAAAAAAAAAATGTTGAGCTTTTTAATGGAATGTCTTTACTTGTCATAAGACGAGTTTGTACCTTCCCATTTAATTCCACCACTTGATTGTACCTTGACAGATACGTATTTCGACCTCAACAGTAAGGTCGTCTTCAGTGTTTCGTACTTGACTCGACTTAGGTTATACAAAACTTTTAGGTTTTAAAAAACGTCCTGGAAGTCGTAATGTTTGAACTACTTAATCATTCAAGTCCGTGAACCCAGTACTTCTAAGGCCCTACAAAAAAAGCATAGTCATTGTGCAGCTTGATGTTGACTCCAGATAATTTTGGGTACCTTGTCTCTTAGATCTCATGTTAATGGAAATTAGGATCATATGCTTATTTCATCGGATTGGGTACATACCGATGATGAGGACATTACAAATGTCATGATTGAAGTCGTGGGCTGAACTTGAGAGCAATCACTGGCTTAACGTTCAGGATGACCCATCTTATCTGAGTGTTCAGAATGATTCAAACATTTCAACTTCATTTGCATGCTCTTAGAATTGAAATCTTCCCAAAGTTTCGGATAACTGAGTTTTCAGGGTCAGTCAAATTTGAGCTCCCATATTTTTTTCTGTAAAACCAATATCTAGATGAACAATTTTACTGAAGAAAATGGTGGTCTAGCTCTCTTTTGTGATTTAATAGCCAATCTAAAACGCTGGGCATATATGACCCATCCGTCCTGAAAGGGTTGAGATTTGTTTTGGAATTCAATTTCAATCGTTATTATAACACTATTTATTACCCTAGGAGTTGGAGTTTTTTTTCTGGAACACTGCCACTTTTTTTCATATCGCAGGACTCTTCTTAGTTCTAAGATCCTTTTATGAATTTAAAAAGCATTTTATTTAGAATTTCATGTTGATTTTTTAAATGCAAACTTCTCTGTGTCATAACCTTTTCATATGAACTACTAGAATTTTGTGCATTATTGATCGAAAATTTAAAAATGCACCTAAATGTTCTAATTAGGTGCATTATTAAATTTTTCAATCAATTAGCCTAATTATTCAATATCATAAGAACTAGGCTTCTTAATCCTAAATAATTGCCTACATGTATTTCTTGGATGAATTTTAAATTCCAAGATCTTCCTAATTTTCAAGAATAATTATTCTGGAGTTGCAAGGAAACCCTTCAGAATAGTTAGAAGAAATTCTTCGGAGTCTCCACGAAAAAATCTTCAGTATTTCAACGATTTTTTTCGAAATTCAATGGAAAAGTTCCTAAAAAGGTTCGGTAGAAATTTTGAAGAACTAGAAGAATCCGTAGAAGGATCCTAAATGCATGAAAATTCCAATAAACATCAAATTCCGAAGAACTTCCGGCATAAATTAGAAAAAATCCAGCTTACTTTTTTTACAGAATCTCTAAAGATTTTTCAAAATCCTGGGCCAATTTAATGAATCTTCAAAGGAAATTCTTCTAAATTTCCAATGGAAATTTTTCGTTTTCAAAAAAAATCTTAGAAATTTTCAGCAGTTTTTTAATTTCCAAAAAGAAATTATTTGGAGTATACCAAAATATTTCGATGGAAATTCCTAAGATTTCAGTAGAAAATCGAAAAAAAGTTCATCTAAAACACCAATAATGAATTTCCCGAGGATATTTCGATGTTTTTCAAGTAGAAATAACGAAAAAATTGCACTTTTGTAGTACTTGTGAAGGTTGTACTTTAGAAGCAATTCCAATAGAATTCCTTAGAAAATTAAATCAAAATTTGAAAGATTTTCTGATGTGAAAATTCCTTAAAATTTTTAAATCATTTCTTGTGCTTCTTTGCATGGTAAAGATTTAAAGCAATGTTTAGCTGAACCTACAAAGAAATCAAAATGACTTTCCGAAGAAGAATGAATTTCCATGAAATTTTGGAAGAATTTATGGTGCAAATTAAAAAAACAGGAACCTTGAGAATTCTAAAAATTTATTCTTTGAAAATCCAAAGTATTTTTGAAGATAATCCATAGACTCTTCCGTGGAAATTCTAAATAATGCATTGAATAAAAAAATATTTGGAAAATTTAAAAATGTGATAGAACTCACAAAGAGCGTAAAAATTTCATTTCAAAATTCCAAATTTGAAAACAAAAATCCAAAAACAAAAATCAACGGTAATATCAAAGTGTTTCATGTGGCATTGGCTATTTAATTTCTCATGAAAATTCAGAAGATTTTTCTTGAAAAATTTAGAAGACTTCTTCTTCTTCTATGGATCCATATTCCAACTGGAAGTTGGTCTGCTTTTCAACTTAGTTTATTCTATTAGCATTTCCTCAGTTATAAATTGAAAGTTTTAAATGCCAGCAATTGTACGATTATATATCTTGTGTAGCAAGTACGAAGGATACATTATACCTAGGGTGTCGACAATGTTTGACACCCGAAAACATCCTAGACAGGAACGAGAATCGAACTCGTCATCTCCGGATTGGCAATCCTATGCCTTTGCTCGTAAGGCTAACTGAAGACTAAACATTTTGAAGTGCACTCCCTAAAATGCTCGAAAAACTTATTTTGGAAATGAAATAGAATTTCTGGTGAAGATTCGGAAGAACTTGTCGAAGAAATTCATTAGAATGTAAAAAAAATATGAAAATATGAACATTTTTTCCACCAAAAATTATATGTATTTCCCACGAGTCTGTTTTGAATTTTCAGACAGAATTCACATGGAATTTTTTCGGCATTTACACTGGCGATATTTTGTTTTTTTCATGACCAATTTGTAGCAAAATTTTCCAGAGAGAATTCTTCAAAAACATTCTGAATGCTAGCACTTTATCAGGATTGTATGAAGTAAGGTCAAAGTTTTTACAGGAAATTTTTTTACTGGATTTTTCCTGAATATCCACAAGACATTCTTTTGAAGATTTTTCTTGAATTATTGTTGCGTTGCGTTGTAACGGAGTATTTCGTAGATTGCATACTGATAGTTGTCATGTATATTCTTTACCTTTCTTACCCCAATTGCTTATGGATTTCCATTTGGGATTCAACATGAAAGCTATCATTGCCGGCCACGCCCATCTTCTCCGTTACTAGGAAAGGGAAGGAAATGATGATATGACATCTACTTAACGAGAGGCCAGCGACTCACCGACGCCCTCATAGATGTCAAGGAATTGGATGGTGGGTAGGGGTAGGGGTAGTAGGAGTATCATTATAAGCAAATGATAGAAAATTTGTGGAAATACGTTGGGAGTGACTTTGCTAAGAAATTTATGTCACTCCATTATCCTTGCCGATGATTTTCCTCGGATGGGGCGAAGGTATTAGCCTTGCCCTGGCTAATAGCCTAGGTTTAAGCGCCTTTGCTCGCTCTCTGAAACGAAAAAAGAGCAAAAAGAAATTAAATTCCCCTTCCCCCCTGATATGATAATGATTTTGATCAACAAATTTCTTGAATTATTGTAAAAACATGAACAGTTTTCAAAATTGTAGCTGTAGTCCGCTGATGCAAAAGTGTCGGCGGCGCACATAGGGGTATTTCGTCATTCTAGCCGGAATAAAGTTAAATTTTCAAAATTGTCCTAGAGCAGTCTAAATATGTCTCAAACTTCTCTGAATAGTAGACGAGCCACTCCTAGTACTAGGTTTTCTATTTAGACTTAAAGTTTTACCACTACACTTCTAGAAAGTTAGAGGTTTTTTATTAAGGAAATTTCCGGTTTTCTCTGTTGAAATTGATTACGTTCGGTATGTTCTATTGTGGTCAAATATTTGTCACTTTAATCCACAGATCAGTACATACCATGAAAAAGTAGACAAAATAGTATCATGTAAACGTGTTTTTGACAAGAATAAATGATTCTGAATAGAAATACAAAAGAGTAATTCGAAGTCGATTTTCGAGCTAAATCTAATTAATGTTCCTCATATTTTCAATAAGCATAAAACACTTATTCGATGATATTCGGTAATATTTCAGTATAGAGAGGACGCATTTATGTCTATTTTTTAGGATCCCGAAGAAAAATCTTGCGCAAATTTGCGCCATTTTGAAAGCGGATGTTTTTAGTTTGGTACTGTATTTAAGGCATTTATGACCTATATCATACATTCAACATCCCTATGAAAAGAGGAAGAGTCATACAGCAGTTTCCTTGACACCATCTTTTAGCTCTATGTTTCCCCTTGCAAACAAATAGAGTTGAACTGATTTCGGTAGCAGCAATGGCGAGAACGAATTCATTGAAATTATTAATGTTTTTCAGGGTTGTAAAGGGTAAAGCACATGGGTCAAAAAGTGAAAATTAAGATAACTGATATTTCAGCTAAATTATCATCACAGTATCATAAAATAAGGTGAAATATAGCAATTTGAGAGATAAAATAATTTATTCCGGCTAGATTGCGAAAATACCCCTATGTGCGGCGTGATGCCAAAAACCATCTGCGGCGGAATTTTTAGAAAATATTTTTTCATTTTTCTTTCCCAATTTTTTTTGGTGAAAATTGAGACTGAAACGTAACCTGCTTTTTCGTTTATTTTTTTTATGGAAATAGGATCTTAAGCTAAGTTGGCCAAATAACTCAGATATGCATCGGCGTTGCGACCGACGCTGCGTTACCGGGTTTTCTCGATGCTTACTGCTAAATTCATTTTAACACTGAGTTGAAAAGACGATACGTGGGCATCGGCCCTAAGATGCGCTTTGCGTTTAATGATTAAATCATTAAATTTTGATGATTTGTCTTTTTACACCGCTATTGTTATTTACCAAAAATTTTCGTGTTAAAGAAAACCACGTGGTTCGAGAGCAACACCCCCTCCCCCATGTGGCTTATCGTGGTCATTTTCCAAACCCCCTCCCCCTATATGACCACGTGGTTTCTGGACGGCCCCTAAGTCAAAATAAAAATGTTACCTCACGATGGATGGATGCATGATGCATGGTGGTGGTTGTTTCTGGATGTTTTGTATGAGCTTCCTTTTGAGCGGGCACAGTTGTTGTCATTTTCTATCAGAAAGGTTGAAATATCACTCCACTTTTATGAAACTCTACAAGGATAGTATCGAGTCATACAAAATTTGGCATTAGTTTCCACTATGACATTCTTTGTCTGTGGTTGTGGAGGGCTTTGTTAAAGGAAACTTGGCGTAAATGATCTTTTTCGGATGAATGTCGGACAAATTTCCCAGTCCATTATGACGTTCTTGCCCGGGATGCAGCCAATTTCCGTTCAATCTTCCTGACCTCCTGTGTTTGTAAGAACACGGAAAGGTTTGTCAACTACCCTCTTTTGGAAAAATTGAAGGCAGCAGGAAGGCTGGGATACCAACAAAACGCGAGCCAGCATTGATATTTACGCCAACGACATGTTATTGGTAGATAGCGTAAGATCCATCTGGACAAACCTTCTCCCCTTTGATTTCTAGCAAACTATAACTAACTAAGGTTAAAAATCAAATGGTACCTTTAAATATTTCTGTACCCCGATTTTCTGGAAACCTATTTTCACCAAATTTGGAACTCATATTATCTGAAGAAGAAAAAGAAGAAGAAGAAGATTATCTGTTCTTAGAAGTAATTTATAGTTGTTGTATATGTAGCTCACCCTGCACATTCGAAAATCAGCGATCTTCAATCACTGTCAAACTTCGTACGTTTGTCGTGCGATGTCTGATATGTTCATTTACCTGTAACGAGAAAGTTGAATAACATGTTAGTTACTTCAGATACTCTGAAGCAGAAAGTCGAAAAACTAAATCTTATCCATCATCTTAACTTATCACAGTTTCGGTTTGTTCTAAAAGATTTTAAATTGGCGACGAGCGAGAAAAGTGTTGGAAAATTTCAAAAACTTAATATAAAGGTGTAATTTGATGCTAAGACGCCCAGCGAGTAGATCGGAGTTGCGATGCATTAGGAGCCAAGGAATTCGATACAGTTCGATACCATCTTCGGTGGCAGAGTCGGAACATCAACATCATTCCGACGGAGCTAGAACGAACTACCGACCAACTGGGAAGCAGTGAACTTCGTTGCGGATTTGACTAGCTAGCTTTGCATCGCACACGGAGCTTTCATCCGGCATAAAAAGTAAGGCGAGTAAAGTGCAAAGAAAGAGGACAATTCTAGAAAGTGCTGTAGCCATTTTATACGATATCGTCATTCTTCTATTTGGTTTTCTATTGTCTGAGGGAGAGAAACAGAATCATATTCTTAAGTGGATCTTTTTTGATGATTTACAATAGGGTTACCAAAAGGTGATTTCTACTTAATTAAACAAAAACTAAGAGTTGCTTTCTTTTTGTTCTATTCAGATAGGTAACAGTAGTGCAAACAATAAATACATAGTGTGCTGTTATCACCGATTTTTATCACCTGGAAACAAGCGATTTTGTTCATCCAGGGAAACGCAGCAGTGGTTCGAAATTAACGAGTCTTACGGGCCAGAACATCCCGACGGAATCAATGAAACCCTGTGGAGAATCACCGAGTCGCCAAGATAAAATTTTAACAATAGAGAAGCCGAAGTCCCCAAAAACGAATCAGAGTTGAATTCATTTTTAGGCCTCATGAACTATTATCACAAATTCATACCAAATTTATCAACCAAACTGCATTATTTATACAATTTATTAAAAAATAATGTGAAGTTAAACTGGGATGATAATTGCCAAAGAGCGTTTGAGGAGAGTAAAAAGCTGCTTGTAAGAACAGATTTTTTTTTAAATGTTTTGACCCAAAAAAAACCTTCTTCTTCTTCTTCTTTGTTGGCATTACATTCCCACACTGGGACAGAGCCGCCTCGCAGCTTAGTGTTCATTAAGCACTTCCACAGTTATTAACTGCGAGGTTTCTAAGCCGGGTTACCATTTTTGCATTCGTATATCATGAGGAAAATTGCCTAGACCGGCATCGGGAATTGAACCCAGCCACCCTCAGCATGGTCTTGCTTTGTAGCCACGCATCTTACCGCACGGCTAAGGAGGGCCCAAAAAAACCTATGGTTCAGAAAAATATATAAGGCTCTTTTAGTGGAATGTATTAAACCGTCTAAGACGAATTAAGTACCGTCCATTTAATTCCACCAGTTAACTGGTGGAATTAAATGGACGGTACTTAATTAACGTATGGTTGTTATTTCGGATGCTTCCAGCTACGGACTTGGTGGATTGATAGCCCATATAGTTGACGGAGTGGAAAAGCCTATCAGTTTTGCATCCTTTTCCTTAAAACCTGCCCAAAAAAAATACCCAATACTGCACTTGGAGGCCCTAGTACTGGTTTGTACCATAAAGAGACTTCAAATTTACCTATATGGACAAAAATTCACAATCTATACAGATCTTAAGCCCTTGGTAGACATTTTAAACAAGGCGGGTAAAAACTCGATTTTTGTTTCAAGCGATATGCTGATGTATTTGCAAATCAACATGATTTAGAGCTGGTAGATGATTATTGTATTTTGACAGAGTGATAATCCCACAGAAATACCAAAAACGGGTGTTAGATTTATTGCACAACAACCATTCAGGAATAGTAAAAATGAAGCAGTTAGCAAGACGGATGGTTTACTGGTATGGAATCAACTTATCCCGTCAACGATACTCGGCTCTCGAGAAGGAAGTAAAACGCTCATGTCGACAGGACAAGCGAGCGTGGACGGACTCTCTGGCCGACGAAGAAGAGAGAGACGCAGCAACCGGGGACATTCGCCCCCTCTACGATATCTCACGAACCTTAAGCGGGGCGAAGATGAATGCAACGATGAAAGACGCGAATGATCAGTTATTAACCGCCCCAACTGACCAGCTGAAACGCTGGCTCGAGCATTTCGAACAACTTTTTCAAGTTCCAGCCAGGCTACCACCACCTCGGCATGATCTGCCTAGGATCCGACGTATAACACGCGTCAATACCGAAGCTCTATCACTGCTAGAGATTCAAACAGCCAATCCAAAGCATGAAATCGAATAAAGCCCCAGGAGTCGATCGCATATCAGTCGAGATGCTTAAAGCTGACCCCATGACATCCGCTCAACTAGTGCATCATTTATTTCGCAATCTCTGGGACACCGCAACTTCCCAGTCGACTGGATGCAAGGTATCTTAGTGAAGGTACCAAAAAGGGTGACCTGACTGCATGCGATAACTGGCGAGGCATTATGTTGCTGTGTACCGTTCTCAAAGTTATATGCAAAATTATCCTAGCCCGGATTCAGGAGAAGATCGATGCGACTCTCCGGCGGCAGCAGGCCGAATTCCGTGCCGGAAGATCCTGTGTGGACCATATTGTCAGGCTCCGCATCATTCTGGAGCAGGTCAACGAATTCCTCTCCGAAGGTGCAAATCTTACTGAGCGTCTGTTCTCCATGTCATGAGCGACTCACAGCAGCGTCTGTTCTCCATGTTAGGAACGGCTAATAATCGTCCGTGCCAGCGATGGACTCTAAGTGAAACTGTGCACCATGGTCCTACGGAAATTAGGGGCTTTGGGTCGGCAAGCCAGCCTTTAAAAAAACATACGCAACGAACCATCAACAAGAGAGTACAAATCGGAACCATCGGCGACAAAAAGAGACTAGCGATTGAAAACCCGGTTCGTGGAACTGCAAATCTCTCAACTTCATCGGGAGCACACGCATACTCGCTGATGTGCTCAAGGACCGTGGATTCGGCATCGTAGCTCTGCAGGAGGTTTGTTGGAAGGGATCAATGGTGCCAACGTTTAAAAGTAATCATACCATCTACCAGAGATGCGGCAACATACACGAGCTGCGAACAGCTTTCATAGTGATGGGCGATATGCAAAGGCGCCGGTGCGTGATCGGGTGATGGCCGATCAATAAGAGAATGTGCAGGTTGCGGATCACAGGCCGGTCTTACAACTTCAGCATAATCAACGTCCATAGCCCATACTTCGGAAGCACTGATGATGATGAGGAAGCATTCTACGAGCAGTTGGAACGTGAATACGACAGCTGCCCAAGCCACGACGTCAAAATCATCATAGGAGATTTGAACGCTTAGGTTGGCCAAAAGGAGGAGTTTAGAACGAAAACGGTCTATGGCTAATTGATTTCGCCGCCTCCAAGAATATGGCCATTCGCAGCACCTTCTTCCAACACAGCCTTCCATATCGGTACACCTGGAGATCACCACTGCAGACAGAATCACAAATCGACCACGTTCTGATTGATGGATGGCACTTCTCCGACATTATCGACGTCAGGACAAATCGTGGCGCTAACATCGACTCTGACCACCGATGTTTGACATTTACAACTTACCTCCTATACCTTAATTCATATTCTCTTGAATGTATGCTCGGTAGCGTTACATGGGTATCAATATCCATTGCGAATGGATTGAGATAGAGAACGTGAGAGCCTCACCGAATCGTGAGAGCGGTCACTTACTTTACAATCTTATTGGTACACTCATAAAATATACTATTATATGTTTTGTGGTGGAGCCAACAAAATGAATTATTGTAACGATCGGTTACAAGACGGAAGCGGAGACAGCAGACCCGCCTTTTTCAGGAGAAGGAACACCGCCTGGAAAAAGCGGAGTGTGATGAGATGGAACAGCTGTGCCGTTCTCAAGAAACACGCAAGTTCTATCAGAAGCTCAACTCATCCCGCAAGCTTCGTGCTGCGAGCCGAAATGAGCAGGGATAAGGATGGAAGCATCTTGACGGACGAACGCAACGTGTGGTGTTCGAGAGGTGGAAGCAGCACTACAAGGAACATTTAAATGGCGCTAAAAGTTTATTTATTTATTACCAGACTAAGGCCGGAGTGGCCTGTGCAATACATAAAAGTATTCTTCATTCAGCTCGGTCCATGGGTGCACTTCACCAACCACGCAGTCTGCAGAAGGTCCGCAAATCGTCTTTCACCTGATCGATCCAACTTGCTTGCTGTGCATCTCACCTTCTTGTGCTTGTCGGATCATTGTCGAGAACCATTTTCACCGGATTACTGTCCGACATTCTGACATTTCCGGTATGAACGATGGATGGTTCTCTCAACGAGTCATGCAACTCGTTGTTCATTCGCCTCCTCCACGCAGCGATGCCAGATTGCTTCAACATCGATTCCGTAGATTCACTCAAAAATTTTGGCTGGCCCTATTTCGGCGCTCCTCCACAATCCTAGTATACAGAACATTACACGACTGATCTCCAACTTTTTTCAATGCATAGAAATTAGATAAAAACAAGAACACTAACCGTCAAAATTAGTTACTGCTCTTGTTATATCCAAAATTTCATGAAAAACCAAAAAGGAAATAAATTCAAGGCATAGTGTCCTATACCCATACTTCCACACTCGCCGTAATGGCAGTTGCTGTACATATTTTTGTCAGTAACTGTTTCCAAAGCTGATACTACCGTTTTCACATTTTATTGATTGAGCTCTGTTGAAAACTTCAACATAGAATCAGTTTAATATTATGGACTTCTTATTTTTCAAAACATTTCAAATTATTGAGCTGTAGCGCTGGCGGTCCAATAGTTGTGGTAATGTTGGTTCACCAACAATTTTGACGTAATTAGTTCATTCATAATTTGGCGTCACAACTATTAATCCAGTACAGAAGAGAAACAAAACCCTATTTTGAAGAAATCCCTCAAAATATCGAGATTACAATCCATCTATTATCAAACTTCTATTTAATCCAGGAGCTCCTCCAGAAATTCCTCGCAAAAAATCTTGAAATAATCATCCTGGTGTTATTTCATAAATTTATCCAGAAATTCTTTGGAAAGTCTTCTAGACATTTTCTGTAAATACTTTAAACAATTCTATAAGAAAAACCTCCAGGAATTAATTCGGTAAGTCATCCAAAACATTCTTCAGGCATACCTTCATTTTTTTGGGATTCCTTCAGAAATCCTCTAGATATTCCATCAAAAACTATTCCAGGAATTCATTTCAATATTCCAACAAGACTTCCTTTGGAAAATCCTTCGCAAATGAATTCAGAAACTTCTTCGGAATATCATAAAGGAGTTGCTTTCGAAGTTTTGTGTTTTGCATTGCGCGGCCGGTAATAAAGTTAATTAGTTCAGTGCGAGTTGGCTCTCGCGTTTCGGACGGCCGAACGATCGCGCGATTTGCCGAAATTTTGTGTTTTGTTTTGTTTTTCCTTAGGACGGTTCGTAAGTAAATTGATGAATATTTCATTATTTTTACAGCATATACTGTTATTGACAAACGCTCTATATTGTCGAATAGAGCTTACTATTATTCACCTTTCCCACTAAAACAAATTTTCCTTCCCGAGACATATATGCAGGTAGTATGGATTTCCTGCATCTTCACTAGTAGATGTCGAACTAACATTCCTTTCCTTCCTTCCGTGATTGTGAGTACGTGGCCAGGTATGCAACTGCTTCTGTATAGGAAATGATACTAATACCAAATATCAATTTGCGACAATATACAGTAGATTGCTCAATTGAGCATTGTATAGCCACCCACGATTTGTACAATCACATATGCTATGCTATGCTACGATTATTAAGGGAATTTCTACAAAAAACCGAGGCTGGTCTTTGGCCACCGGAGATGTTCTGGGTTTTTCGAAGGTATGTCCAAGGTGCATTTTTTCCACTGCTTGTCATTTTATGTGACGTTTACTTTCATCATGTTTTATGCTTTCTCCAAAAACTAAAACTAATATGCCGACCAATGGTGGCTGTACATCGAGAATCCATCGAAACTACACAAAGATATGGTCATTTCCGTGAAAACGGTCCCGGGAATATTATGGAATGATAACAGATCGGTATAATGCAAATATGAGTATCTAACTTCATGGCTTTGCGAGACTATGATAACAGAAACATTTCCAGAATGATAGTGCCCACTGCCACTGTCGGGTGCTCTGCGAAAGTGACAATTGTTCAGGGTGTATGGCCAATCCCCTACCGATTTTACGAAAATGGCCATATCTTTGCGTATACGTAACGGATTTTCGATCTGCAGCCAGCATTGGTCAGCATATTAGTTTTAGTTTCCAGGGAAAGTATAAAACATGATGGCAGTAAACGTCAGATAAAACGACAAGCAGAAGAAAAAATGCATTTTTAACATATCATCGGAAAACCCGGAACATCTCCGGTGGCCAAGGACCAATCTGAGGTTTTACATGGGTACAGTATACTTAAAGAGTTTCCGCGTCCAAAGGTCCCGATTTCATCGAAATCAGATAATTCTACACAAAGTTATACTGATTTGAACTTCGACAATTTTTTTTTTATCTCAACCTTTTTGTCTAACCCCTTTAGCTTCAGGATTAGAACACAAGAGCAAGAGTGTTATTCAAGAATTTAAATAGGATGTTCGACTTCACTGAATGAGTTGGTTATTTGCAACAAGCTTCATGGATCATGCACAAGAATTATTTTCAATGTGATTCTTTACTAGACTTTAGGCATTGGTAATCTCGGTCAATGATCGACCAGAAAAAAAAAATTAAGATTCATAAATAGTATTAGCGTGGAAATTGATTTCTCTTCAACGCTGATACTCTTTCCTTTCTCTTCAAATGGAAGGTTGATAAAAGTTCGTTCGATTCAAATCCTAACGAAAATTGCCCACGGCTCGCTTTTTAAAATCCACTTCTACATATTTATTATAAATTAAATTTGTAAAATGCGGTTAACCTTATGCAGAAGTAATCTACACATCCCTTAAATCAAAGAGATTCGATTTTTTTTTAATTGTTTTGGTGTATGAATGCGCCATTTTTCCTACGAATAAATCCAGTTTAAGATTTTTATGCGTATAGCCTATTTGTCTGTGAGTTATATATTCATATTTAAAATTGAATTAAGCCGATATAATTATTAAAAACCCAGATCAATCCACCTAGCGTTGGTGGTGCCTTTCTCGCGCATTAAAATAATAAGAAAATCACATAAGAGAGGTCGAAATAGCACTTTAGGGGGGTAGATTTTACTTTTTCCTTCAATTCATATGTATTTGCGGTCATTTGAATGCATTGCTGCAAACTTCGCGAAAAAAAAATTTTTTTTCGTTTTTGAATTTTTTTTCCCAAGGGGGGACCCTTGGCAGAAAAACAATGTTTTTCCAATAACTTTGGAACGCAATGACCGATCGGGCCAATTTTCAATAGGAAACAACTAGACCGCAATCCGCGTCGACTGCAACTTGTTGCGAGCAAATCGAATATTGCTAAGTACCAAAAAGTGTGTCTCACATTTTTGTACACACACACACACACACATACATACACACATACAGACATCACCTCAATTCGTCGAACTGAGTCGATTGGTATATAACACTATGGGTCTCCGAGCCTTCTATCAAAAGTTCGGTTTTGGAGTGATCCTATAGCCTTTACGTATACTTTGTATACGAGAAAGGCAAAAACATGTCCCACCATTTCGGAGACGAGCCAGCCTCGGGCTGAAAGTCTCCTTAATAAAGACACACAAAAAACATTCCCCCCCTCAGATTATTTTGTTCGAAATTAATAAATTGAGGGGGAAACAATGAAATTTCCATTTTTTGAGAATTTTCAAGATATTCTTTAATAAATCCACGGAGTTTTTGATTTTTCCATTTCATAAATATTTAATATTATCTCCCCTTGACCTTTCGGAGCCCAATAGGACATAATTTTCAATAAATATTTGTAACGGTCTTTCCCTCTAAATTGAAACCCATATATCAGGAACTTACATATTGTTTACCCAACTTCGATTAACTTAGAACCATTTCATACTTAGCAACAACTAGATTTTAAAACCACACCAATTGAAACTAAAAGTGTGCTAGTAAAAAAAAACCGTAGATTTCCGCAGAAATTTTCAAATTTCCGTAGTTCTGGCATCGCTGCCTCCACGTACCGTCCGCCATGTAACCGATGGTTTCAACATTATGAGCTTGTTATTGCGAGAAAAGAAAAAAATTCTAATTTTGCGGAGCAAAGAAGAAGAAGCAGACTGAGTGTCGGAAACTTCAAAATGGCATGCACTGTACGAAAAGTGTTGATATTTCTTGATATCAAGAATATTCGAGAAATCTAAAATGTTTCAAAATCACATAAATATATGACCAAATGCCTTCAAAGTATTATAAAACTTGTTTAAAAAATATAGCGGCATGTAACACTTGTTTAAAGTTGCATATTCCCCTTGAATTTAATAATCAACATTCACACCGAAAAAACAAACCAAAAAATTTTACCGTGCAACAAGTGATTTGACGTTTGCGGAACAGCTTTCCGACAGTCGACCGTCGGACCCCTGTTCGAATTTTTCAATCTTCTCGCAATACTTTATCACAAGCAAACAGTATAACAGTATGTGGCCGCAACCTGAATTCCACCCTGTATTTGTCTCATTTCCCGTACCCTTCCACGATTCCAAAGCACCACTCACTCAAACCGGTTACCAAGCTCCACTCACCCAAGAGGGGTAATTCGTGAGCGGGGCCAGGGGACCGACAACGATGGTAAAAAAAAAATAATTAAATACAGGATCATCGGATTTACTCGTATTGCCTTATGATTTTCGGGCTTTGGCTTGGCTGGCTAGCAGGAGTTAGAATTAATTCGTTTCAGACCGCCTTAGTGAGCAGCCTCAGTGCGCGTCGCGTTAGATCTCTAGCTGTAAGTTACACATCAAGTGAAAAAAACGTGTAGTAGTTTTTCTTATACTGTGTTTAGTCTCCTTAGGTACAAAAAGAAACGATTCGGTGTATAGTAGTGCTAAATATAGGGTCCAAAAAGTGCAATAAGTGGATAGTTAGTAGATAAACTGTTAAATATTGCAATCATAGTTAAAAACAATGTCCTTTTACTTCTAGGGTAGCTCCAAATATAGTCAAACCGCTCCCAACGGTCACTACTACCGAACAATATATTCTATAAGAAAAAGGTAAATTTTCATAATGCATATCATAAGATTGTGAAATTTGTGGTTTAAAGGTGGTTATAGGAGGGATTTACTAGACATGAGGCCAGAAATATTAACAATGGTGGATAGCCATTTTGACGGGGCGCAACCTATTGTGTTTGTGAATCGAAAGAAACACAGGAAACGTGGGAGCACGTTGTTATAGCGGGCACGATCGTCGGTCATTAGTCGGCTCCAGTCGCATGTCCACTCTTGTAGAGGCTATCACCAATCAACAGAGGACTTCCGTAGTGTGTAGCCGGACCCCCACCGTGACCAAGATCCATTCCCGTGGTCCATAGTCAGACTCCTGTGACCAGGTTTTATTCCCGTGGTCCGTTGCCAGATCCCCGTGACCAAGTTGCGTCCCCTTGACCAGAAATCCAGCTCGACTTTCGCGGCCGGTCGTAAACCAACGCTTGTGAACCAAGGTCACTCGTTCGGCCCACAGCCGTCCCCTTGGCCAGAAAACCAGCTCGACTTCCGTGGCCCACGCCGGCTCCACAACGCTTGTGAACCAACGTCACTCGTCCGGCCCTCCGCCGTCATCTTACCAAAAAACCCAGGTCGACACTCGTGGCCCACGCCGCGTGACAACGTTCGCGAACCATCTCCCTGCGGTCGGCCAAGAGCGTCACCGGCCGATAGCCGCTGGATTATTTGACCCATCATCGACATCAGCACCACCCACAATGACCCATAACCACCATCATAAGAAACCGCAAGTAGCATGTGACGTCACAATAGGTTAAGCAAAAATGTACCAAAATTATGTCTCGTACCCTATAATTGTATAATATAATACTTGTTAATATGCAATTCAACTCTGGCATGGAAACTTTTCATAGTGTTTGAAAGCTTACTACTGTTCATAAATTTGGTAACGTATTTCGGACCCAAGTGGGGTCTCCATACTTCCCTCCCTTAGCGGTTTGTTTTGAACTAGGTTTAACCCTGTGGCTTTTGAGCGGATTCAATCATTTGGCAAATACCAATAGTTTTCGGTCACCGAGTTTTGTTCATGTGATCACCCTAATTGTCGTGAGTTCTGTTGGCAGCCTTCCAGGAGTGGAAGTGGTGACTCGATTACGTTTAGCTCCGACCCTGTAGAATAACCATCCACTGAGAAAATCAAGGGTTTTACAGCCATGTGCACCCCACCAGAGATGATACGCAGCACTTTCCTTTCGAAAACTTCCAGTGCGCGTTGGTCCTCCACGAGCATCGTCCAGGTCTCGTGTCCGTAGAGAACTACCGGTCTAATAAGCGTTTTGTAGATAGTCAGTTTGGTACGGCGGCGAACTATATTCGATCGGAGCGTTTTGCGGAGTCCAAAGTACGTACGAATTCCTGCCATGATGCGTTTCCGAATTTCTCTGCCGGTATTGTTATCGGCAGTCACCAGTGAACCCAAGTACACGAATTCTTTAACCACCTCGATTTCGTCACCACAGATAGAAACTCGTGGTGGGTGGCTTACATTGACCTCTCTTGAGTCTCTTCCTATCATGTACTTTGTCTTCGACGTGTTGATGACTAGTCGAATCCGTTTAGCTTCGCTTTTCAGTCTGATGTAGACTTCCTCCGTCCTTTGAAAGTTACGTGCCATGATATCAATGTCGTTGGCGAAACCAAATAACTGGAGGGACTTCATGAAAATCGTACCACTCGTGTCAATCCATGCCCTTCGTATTACTCCCTCCAAAGCAATGTTGAATAGCAGACACGGAAGACCATCACTTTGCCGTAACCCTCTGCGGGTTTCAAAGGACTCGAAAATGCCCCTGCAACTTTACTACTACGCACATCACCCGATCCATAGTCGTTTTGATCAACCGTATCAGTTTATCCGAAAATCAGTGTTCGTGTATTTGCTGCTATAGCTGGTGCCGATCGATTGTATCATATGCGACTTTGAAGTCGATAAATAGATGATATGTGGGCACGTTGTATTCGCGTAATTTCTGCAATATCTGACGTACGGCGAACACCTGATCTGTGGTAGAGCGTTCACCCATAAATTCCGCCTGATACTGCCCCACGAACTCCCTTGCAATTAGTGTTAGTCGGCGACATAAAATTTGGGTGGATACCTTGTAGGCAGCGTTCAGCAATGTGATTGCGCGGTAGTTTCTACAATCCAGCGTATCACCCTTTTTGTAGATGGGACCCTCCTTGGATATTCCCCAGTCTACCGCTTTAGCCAGTGTTTAAACAGCTCTCCTGGTAGTTGGTCAACTCCAGGGTCTTTGTTGTTTTTCAGCCGGCCGATTGCCTCCTGGATTCCCTGGATATCCGGAGCCGGTGAAATTGTGTCCTGCGCGCGTGCTCCTAGGTTCATTACCATACCATCACCGTTGTCTGCCACATCGCCATTCAGGTGCTCTTCGTAGTGCTGTCGCCACTTTTGGATCACCGCACGCTCGTTTGTAAGACGGTTCCCGTTTATGTTCTTACACATAAAGGGCGGTGGCACGTGGCCCTTACGTGAACGGTTCAACTTCTCATAGAACTTTCGTGCGTTATTAGCGCGGTACAGTTGTTCCGTCTCTTCGCGGTCTCGATCTTCCTGCTGGCGCTTTTTCCCCCAAAAAATGTTCCGCGCCCGTTTGTATCGTGCCTCGTTCACCCTCGTGCGGTGTTGCAGCAATCTCGCCCATGCTGCATTCTTCTCTTCTACTAACTGCTCACATTCACCCAACCTCGAACATCCGTACGGGAAGCCAAAATTGAGTAAGTAGGGTCGAAGTAGTTTGCCTTTACTCCCATGTTAAAAAAGTACCCAACGGAAAATTTATTCACCCAAATGTGGATAAAAGAGAAGAGAAAAAATAACTCAAAAGTAAGTTTTAAAATACTCAATTTTGGGTACTTTTTTTCTTCCGTGTATAAATTTCTCGAAATTCACGAAACATTTTTTTGGATTTTTGGTTCTCCGCAACGTGAACTGTTGCGGAGTTTGATTTGGAAATGGAAATGCAAGCCCGTCAAAAGCTTCTACTTCTTCTTATTGGCATTACATCCCTCACTAGGACATTGTCCACTTGTAGCTTAGTGTTCGTTAAGCACTTCCACAGTTGTTAACTGCGAGGTTTTGAAGCCGAGTTACCATTTTTGCATTCGTATATCATGAGGCTAACACGATGATACATTTATATCCAGGGAAGTCGAGAAAATTTCCAATATAAAAATTTCCCAGGCCAGACCGGGAACCGAACCCAGCCACCCTCAGCATGGTCTTTGTTTTGCAGCCGCGCATCTTACCGGACGGCTAAGGAAGGTCCCGTCAAAAACTAATGGAAAGAAAAAAAGAAGTGGAACGAATGCAAAATAAAATATGAGCTAGAACATAGGGAGAAAGACAATGTAATAAGAACAACTGACTGAAGCATATTTAATAATACAGCTTTGAAAATATTTCGATATGAGAAAGAATCTACCACTGCTCCATGGATTGATCTGCGGATTTTCGCTTTCGATTTGCCTCTTTGCAAGTCTCGAATGCCCAAATGTTAGCCATGGGAAAAATGGGTGCTCTAAAATTGTAGACTTTCGCCTCGGCGGCCTGCCCTCCCCGGTTGATATAACAGGCGGCAGACATTACCACGTGCAGCCCTGGCTGCTCGAGTTTCCGCGGCAGCGGAAGGCATCCCGGGCCACGGGGGAAAACCTGTTAAAATGTGTAAAAATTTTAATAATAGTTATTACCGTGTCGATGAATGCTTGATGGGTACTTTTAACAATCAATTTGTAGCGTTCGTAACGGCAGCCGGCCTCTCTCTCTCGATTGAAAGCCAAGTATGTGATTTATCAATCAGAAATCTGCACTCGATTCGCGACGGGTCATGGGAATTCCTTTTTGGGGTGTTTTTGTTCGGTCGGATATCAAAGGGAGCGCGGATCTGAAGCAGAAACAACGGAGTTTTCGTGAAACAATGTATAACAAACTCGCTATTCCAATGTAGGTGCATCGATGGCCGTGTCACTACAGCCCAACTGATGACAAATCGTTGTCACAATGTTAAACTCATTTAAAAACATGAGCAAACACACCATTCAAAAGTCGTCGTCCCATTCACATTTTCAACCAGCGAATGGGTTATAAATGACCACAATCATTTAGGTACGAATAACAAATTGGACAGGAATTCGCATTGGAGGATCATTAACTGCTGGCCAGTTCACAGCACAAGTACTTGAAATGAAGTGGAGGACATTAGTATAGAGAAATGTCAACAAAGATTGAATAAAAGTAGTGTTTGCATAGGACCCGTGTGCATGTGACCATGGTGTTTGATATGACTGAAAATGATGGATAAAATTCTAGCAATTAAAATTGAATTAACGAGGTGTTGACGGTAAATTGTGCCTTTGTTTGCATGATGCTATAGGGGAAATAATCTAATCCTAATGAAGTTGTACTTGAAATGCTCTAATTATAACAGTGCAATCTTAACTGTTTTCTAATTGCTCGTCGCCAGTACACGTCGATAGAAATCCTTTCCGCATGCGACGGTATATGAGCAAATCAAACCACCTTGTACCTTCCTTTCAGGGTTGCTAATCGTTAATTTATCGTTATCGCCGGTAAAGTTGATTGTGATCAACGTTATCAGTTGTTACGATAATGATTGTTACTGAGCTGGTGACATCATGGAAGCCATGATTGATTCGGCAGACCATTTGATTCAAACTCCAGGACAATTTGGAGATCTTAGAACATTTCATATTTTGAGACTACATTTGAGACGCGAGTGAACGACAAATACTCGGAGGACATAATTGGATTGATACCGCGGCTGGGGACATCATGAAAGCCTTGGTTGATTCGGCAGACCATTTGATTCAAACTCCAGGACAATTTGGAGATCTTAAAACAACTCATATGCCTGGATTTGAAACGCAAGTGAAAGACAAATACTCTGAGAACATAATTCAGCTGACACCATGGCATGGGACATCATGGAAGCCTTAATTGATTCGGCAGAAAATTTGATTCAAACTCCAGAACAATTTGGAGATCTTACAACATCTCATATGCCTGGATTTGAGACGCAAGTGAAAGACAAATACTTGGAGGACATAATTGGGTTGTTACCGCAGCTTGAGTCAAACTCCAGGACAATTTGGAGATCTTAGAGCAACTGCCTACATTTGAGACGCAAGTGAAAGACAAATACTCGGAGGACATATTCTCGAATGACCTGGAAAGGAACGGCCGCTTAAGACATATGGAGTTTGGTTTAATAGATCATATAGGTCATAAACCATTTTTAAAAAAAGATAACAGCCCTTCGATTACGCGGGTAGACCTCAAGACCTATACTCCAGGGAATTCTTGGATGACCTGGAACGGAATTTGATTTAATATATCAAATAGAGCACCTTTCTTAGGGAACCCTTTTTAAAAACATATAAAGCTTGTAGACCTTAGGTTCTTGGTAAGGCGTGTAGACTCAAGAAAATTCTTGGATGGCCTGGAATGGAACAATTGTTGAAGGCAAATGATGAATATACAAAGCATCTTCTTTGTTCTATGGGTTTCTAAGAGTGCCTTCTTATAGGCTTACTTTTGGATGTCAATAATGTTTCAAATTATTTTTACGTCACGTGCCGTAAAAAGGAGGCCGTAAAACGAAGTGACGTATAAAAAACTGCCGTAAAAAGAGGGTTGAGTGTATATGAAACTGGTCATATTTGGAGATTTAATAGTCTGTTTAACAACCCGTATGCACAGAGCTATTCAATATGATTCAATTTTATGAGATTTGTGCAAATAATGTAACAAAAGCTTTTTCAAGGCCCCCAATACATCTGGCAGATTGTGGTTTAGTTGCTCTGAATAAATTAAAATTTTATGTGCCTGAAGCATGAACTTATAGTGATCCAACAAGTCCATACAAGTCCCTAGAGCCCATGCGAATGCTTCATCATTCAAATAAGTACAACGCAGATGTTCTAGGTTCTCCAAATTGTCCGGGAGTTGAGTTCAATTGGTCTACCAGGTCAACTGCGCCTGATATCAAACCGACAACAACCCAGCGTGTCCATATAAGTCCTAAGAGCCCATACGAACGCTTCATCATTCCAATAAGTACAATGTTCTAGATTGTTCAAATTGTCCGGGAGTGGAGTTCAATTGGTCTACCAGGTCAAATGCGCCTGATATCAAACCGCAGCGACCCAGCGTGTCCACATAAGTCCTAAGAGCCCATGCGAATGCTTCATCATTCAAATAAGTACAACGCAGATGTTTTAGATTCTCCAAATTGTATGGCAGTTGAGTTCAATTGGTCTACCAGGTCAATTACGACTAGTATCCAGTCGAGAGCAACCCAGCGTGCCCATATAAGTCCTTAGAGGTCATGCAAATGCTTCACCAGTCAAATAAGTCCAACGCAGTTGTTCTAGGTTCTTCAAATTGTTCGGTAGTTGAGTTCAATTGGTCTACCATGTCAACTACACCTGATATCAAACCAACAGCGACCCAGCGTGTCCATATAAGTCCTAAGAGCCCATGCGAATGCTTCATCATTAAATAAGTACAACGCAGATGCTCTAGGTTCTCCAAATTATCCGGGAGTTGAGTTCAATTTGTCTACCATGTCAACTACGCCTGATATCAAACCGCAGTATTTCCAGTAGAGGTGTGCGCCGGTCCGAAAATCGGCAGCGGCGGCGTTTGTCAGAATTTTGGTCGGCGGCAGCGGCGTTTTCGGCGTGGAGATTTTTTATGTTAATTTCTTTAGGATTTCTTTTTTCTGCATTTTTAAGGATGTTTTCAAGACTTCAACGGAAGAATCTTTTGAAATTAGACGGAAAAATCTGATGAACTTTTCCCGAAAATTCTCTGAGCTTCTCCAAAATATTCATTTGAAAATTATTTTCGGATTTTCCATGGCAAATACTATGAAGTTTTTGGAATTCTTTAGAATTTCTAAGGAAAATTGTTTCAAGTTTCTACAGGAAAATGTTCCGAAAAAACACGGAAAGTTTTGGTTGAGTATTCTTCGATATTTACACAGAAAATTCTTTAAATTTTCCGGGGGATATTGTTCAAAATGTGGACATCACCATAAAAATTGGATTACAACGGAGAATTGTTTGAAATTTTCACAGGAAATTCATAGGAATTCGCATGGGATTTTCGAAATTTTCTCTGGAAAATTCTCTGAAATTTCCACAATGAATATTACGAAATTCTAACCAGAATTATTTAGAACTACTCGTGATTTTTTTTTTAATTTTTTACGGAATTCGTTCGGTATTTCAACGAAAAAATCAGATTTATGAAGATTTTTTTTTTTGGATTTCTGCAGGGAATTGTTTGTCCATAAGAAATTCTTCGGAAATTCAATGGAAAATTATTAAAAAAGCCTGTTGTATTTGCCGAATTGTATTTGACCGAATTGAACGTTTGGGCAAATGGAAGATAACGGAAGACAGTTTGGCCAAAAATTTCATTTGGCCAAAGCGACATACAGCCGAATTGGTAATTTGGCCGAAAAAGTACTTTTCTCTAACAGGTCGTTTGGATGAAATGGTTGTTTGGCCAAATAGATTATAAGGCCGAAAATGTCGTTCGACCGAAATGGTTATTTGACAGAAAGGGCCATTTGGTCGAAAATGACATTTGGTCCAACAACGATGTTGACTACTTAACGGATAATATGGTCGAAAATATCCAGCCGTTTGGCCAAATAACATTTTTATTTGGCCGGCAAACGACCATTTCGGCCAAACAACTTTTTGATCAAACGATGGCGACCGTATGTCCATTTCAGCTACCAGATGGGATTTGGCCTAATGGTTTGCTCGGTCAAATGACATATTCGGCCAATCTCCTTTCGCCCTTGTGTCCATCGGCCAGATGGCCATACTTGTCGTTTGGCCGAAAGTAAAGAATAACAGGTAGGGCCAAAAGTCATCTAGCCAAATTCCATTAGGCCGAATTAAACGTTTGTTCGAAACGTTTGACAGAAAGAGTAATTAGGCCCGAAAACGCCCTTTCGGCAAAACAAACGCATCAAAACGTTTCAGCCAAACGGCATTTTCTGCCAAATAAACTATTCAGTTGAACGGCTGTTTTTTGTTTTTGGAAAAATGACCAAAAGGCAATATCTAATTGATTTGAAAGCATCAAAGTAAGCTTGATATGAACAGCAACGGAGAGCCATCAAAATATCAATCAAAGCAAAAGTGGTACTTCGCCAGCAGTCAAAGACATGTGGTCAACTATCACGGGCTGGAGTGACAGTTTTCCAGCAGGCTTCCGCTTGCCTAGCAGCATGATAATTTCCACAGTTCCCATCAGCATCCAAGAAGAATTCTTATTGGAATCTCTAAAGAATTCTTTTCAGAATCATCGAAGTACTCCAACCGGAATCCAGAAGAATTCACACTGGATCCTATCGGTATTGTTAAGAGATACTCTTGGGAATCTCTGGGGGATACCCTTCATAATCCATGGAGGATTTGCTTCAGAAATGGCCCTACCTGTCGTTAATCTGCTTCGGAATTCCTCCGGACTCGTTCGAAGATTTGTTTCGAAATCGTTAGGAGATGTACTTCGGAATTCCTTGACGGTATGTTTCAGAATACTTCGACGATTTGCTTCAGAATTCTTCGACGATTTGCTTCAGAATCCCTTGAATATTTATTTCGGAGTCTCGCGACGTTTTGCCTCGGAATCCTTGAGTGATTTGCTTCGGAATCCCTCGACGATCGGAATCCTTTTGACGATTTGCTTCGAAAACCTTCGACGAATTGCTTCGGAATACATCGACGGTTTGCTTTGGAATTCCTGGACGATTAATTTTGGACTCCCTCGACGATTTACTTCGGAATCCCCCTACGAATTGCTTCGGAATCCTTCAACGATTTGCTTAAACATACCTGGATGATTCCCTTCGGAATCGCTGTAGAATTCTTTACGGAATCTCAGGAGGATTGATTCGGAGTCCCATGACAATTTGCTTCGGGATCCCTCGACAGATTGCTTCAGAATACTTCAACTATTTGCTTCTACATCCCTGGGACATCCTTCTACATGTTGGAATTTCTGGAGGATTTCCGACGGAATCTCTGGAACATTCCCGTCGGAATTCCTGGAATATTCACGTTGGAATTCCTGGAGGATTCCATTCGGAATCTCTAGAAGATTCGCATTGGAATCCCTGAAACATTTCCGTCGGATTCACTGGAACATTCCCGTCCAAATTCCTGGAAGTCGAAATTCCCAGAGGATGGAAGATATTCACAACATCATTGGAACATTCCTGTCGGAAATTGCCTTCAGAATCCCTGGAGGTTCCCTTCGATAAGTTTGGAAGATTCCCGTCGAAATCTCTGGAGTTTATCGTCGGAATTCCTGGAGGAATGTTGCATTTTTTTTCGTTTGAGGTAAGTAGAATATTTATAAAATATGCTAAAATTTCCACTGCCTACCGGTGGGAACCTGACGGCGACCCGTCACATATTGTCCTTTCTGTGTGCGGGACAAAGCTGAGCGCTACTACACTGACGCAAAGCCATACGCTATCAATTTGAGTCGTTGTAGCAATCATCGGCTGGTAAACAAACATATTTCGATACTATGGGCTACAGCAGAAAGCACATGCTTGAGAAAAAAGAATATGGATGAGTGTGATTGATCCTCAATTGCCTTAGATGGTTGGACCATTTTTATCACATTTCCATTGAGATAGCCTAATGAGGTGGTAAAATGTTCGAGAATTTTTGAAAATTCTCAACAATCTTCAGACCAGCGCCTCTTACCCTCTACTCAACCTGACCTATCCGGAATATCACAGAACACGGAGCAACACCACTCAAGGAAAGACAGAAGTTTTGTCTCGCCACCGGTAAAAAAAGAGACAATCGTGATATTGGATCGATCAACAACATTCGCACCAGAAGCCGTAGCAATAAACGTCTATTCGAAATCTGCCCAACCGAAACCAACAATCGTGGAAAACGTAATTTGCAACAATCCGGTACAAAAAGCAACACTGAAACTTCGGACGACTAATGGCTCAAAAACAACCCCACAATCCTTACATAGCTACGAATACGGACACGATAACGGAAGAACCATCATCAATACCCAGCATACAACCTAACCCAAGCATTAACCACAAGGACTATGAATTAGGACAACGCCTCAACACCACGAATGCAACCAAACAAACAAACAACAACTCTCACGACAAGCGGTTTCAAGCAGGCATTGCAATTTATCCCATCATTCGATCTTCTCAGCAAAGATACTGATAATATGCTGGGATATCGATCCTAGATATCTATCTGCTCAGTAAACAAAGTGCAATGTTTGCCATGGAGAAAAGTTTTTTCACTGCTTTTGTTGTAGCAACGCCCTTGCAACGTGAACAAACCCAGAACCGCGCTGGCTATCAGGCAGGATCATCATCCAATGCTCAAATGATAATATCTTTCCAGAGTGCTCTTTGATTAGGGCGGCAGTCGGCGTGGTTGAGCCATTCTTCATGGCAAGTATCCCCCCATATATATCATTCAGCGCACAGTCAATTCCCGCAAGGTCTTCCACCAATCTAGCTCCGTTAGTCAATACCAAACCACTCATCATTACTGACCCGGACTCCCCACCTGTTTCCACAAGACAAATCCGTGGATTTTCTCGACGAGGGGAGGAAGAGCGTGTAGTAACACGCCGATGAACCTCTGGCGGCAGTCGGCGTGATTGAGCCATCCTTCATGGCAAGTATTCCCTCTTATGTACCATTCAATGCACAGTCAGTCTAGAATCCAACAACACCGAAGATACTCAGCCAGCCTTCGCACTACAGTAGAACATTTGTGGTTTACGGTCACATCAGAATGATCCTGGACATGAAATACTGTCATACTGTGATTTGCCCACAAGAGATAAACACGGATCCAAAACGACTCCCAGCTATGTTTTTTGGCAACACGTACGAGTTTATCTTCAGCCACTGTTCCCCTCATGGCAGACAAGGTGCTGGTATGGTAATCAAAAGTAAAACACTTTTCCAAAGGATCCCAATACGAACTAATATCCAAGCTATTGCTGTACAACTTCAAGCTCCGATGAAGATCACAATCGCCTCGATCTACCTACCACCCAAAACTAACGATTCGGCATCTAAACTATTAGACGCCTTAATAGAGGAACTTCCGAAACCGATACTCTTATTGGGAGATTTGAATGCACACCATGTCTCTTGAGGAAGCAAAATAGACACATCAATATGTACGAAATACTGCAGCTTGTAGTTCAACACGACTTGATTGTACTCAACGACGGGTCCCACACTCGAATAGACCCGGTAACTGGGAATTCCCAAGCTTTAGACATCTCTATCTGCTCAACATCTGTTGCCTCGAAGTTCAAATGGAAAACCATACCGGACTGTTCAGATAGCGACCATTTTCCCATCGTTATTGATACGCAAAGCACAACACTGCCGTAATCTGGAAAAGTGACGTAACAGCCATTCTACAACATGCATGTTTTCCATTTTTCTGTTAAAGAGCTCGATGAGTAGTGCTCGTTAACACCATTTTTGGAAAATGGCATATACGTCACTTTTTCAGATTACGGCAGAACATGCGAACCACCCTACCGAAAAAGATGGATCCATGACAAAGCTAATTGGGAGCAGTTTGAAGTGCTTACAAGCAGAACCCTATGTCCAGAGCATTGCTTGACGGTGGAAGAGTTCACAGTCGGAATCATCTCTGCAGCGGAAGAATGTATACCACAAACCAGTGGCAGGCATGGAACGAAGGCAGTAGTATGGTGGAATGATGACGTCGAATCAGCAGTAAAGCAAAGGCGCAAGCGGCTTCGCGCCCTCAGGCGACTCGGAAGTGATGACCCCCGCAAAACTGATGCCTTGAGGCTATTCCACGAAGCCCGGTCAATATGCCGTAAAACCATCAAGGAAGCAAAACAGAAATTCTGGGAAGAATTCGCTGGAAGTATTAATCATAATAACCCGGCAAGCCAGATTTGGAACAAGCTTAATAGACTCCAAGGTAGGAGGACGAGTAATACAATCACGCTCGACCCTCCAACTGGTTTCACTAATGATGGAAAAATGATAGCCGAAGCTCTGGCTGATGAATACCAGAAAAAATCTTCCGAAACAAACTACTCCGACAGGTTCCAAAAACAGCATAAATCAGACATCGGGCTCTCCAGCTCAACTCAGCGCCCAAACTTATATAGGCAATACAACATCGACTTCTCTATAGAGGAGTTATTGTGGGCTACCGGAGATCGAAGTAGGTCGCGAAAGAAGTTGGACGCAAAAATGTCTAAACGCGTCAATTATCTCGAGGTTTGAAGAAAATTTTAAAATTAAACCAAGAGTTTGCATGGCCATCGATGATTACGGTGTTAGAGCAGCGGTTCTCAACCTTTTGTTGAGAGATACCCCTTCGAACTTTAACATTCATTGAGGTATCCCCAATTTTTTCGCTGTAAATGAAAATAAGCATAGCGGATAAGTGTGAAAAAAGTATATGAAAACTAATGGGATATTGTATGAAATTTTTGAGGATCCGAGAAGCTTTCCAATTCAAATTAAGTTTATACATACTCTGAGGACTTTTTAAAGCTTCCGAGCCTCTTAAAAGAAAACCTACGAGCCTATTGAAAGTAAGTTTTCGTGACTCATGAAAGTTGCTTCCAAGCCTTTTGAAAATAGGCTTCCAAGGCTCTTAGAAGGAGACTTCTGAGTATTTTGCAATGAGGGTTCTGAGTCTCTTGAAAGGAAGTTCTCAAGCCTATTGAAAGCAGGCTTGAGAGACTTCCGAGCCTCTTTGAAGGTGGCTTCCGAGCCTCTTGAAAGGAGGCTTCCGAGCCTCTTGAAAGGAGGCTTCCGAGCCTCTTGAAAGGAGGCTTCCGAGCCTCTTGAAAGGAGGCTTCCGAGCCTCTTGAAAGGAGGCTTCCGAGCCTCTTGAAAGAAGGCTTCCGAGCCTCTTGAAAGGAGGCTTCCGAGCCTCTCAAAAGGAGGCTACGGTGCCTCTTGAAAGAAAACTTTGGAGCCTCTCGGAAGGGAGCTTTGGAGTCTCTCATAATGAAGCTTTGGAGCCTCTCGGAAGGAAGCTTATACGATCTGCTTGGAAGAAGACTTCCAAGCCTCTTATAACGAAGCTATTTAGCTTATCGGAAAAAGGCGTTATGCCTCTCAAATAGAGGCCTCCGAACCTTAAGGTTCTAGATTTTAATCACTCACTCTACTCTGTCCCACAGCTCTTCATGCACTGTGCTGGTTTTGATTTACTGATCACCATGCATATTATGTACAATACAAAGTTTTTGAATATAAAATTACACAATTATCAAATATTCAAATTTTGGCTTTATTGTATACGTTCCCGACGTTTCGGCCGATTGGTTTTGGCCTTTCTCAAGGGTCGTAACGTCGGCCAAAACCAATCGGCCGAAACGTCGGGAATGTATACAATTAATCGTTCTTAATTCAACAGACTGAGAAAGCCAAAATTTGAATAGGTGAAGCAAATCTAGTCGGTAACGCCATTACAATTATCAAAGCATTATCAATAAATGTTTATTGGAATTGTGATACATCCGCCATTATGCATTTTTGTCCGAGGTACCCCCTGAGATCAGCGAAGGTACCCCCAGGGGTACATGTACCCCAGGTTGAGAACCGCTGTGTTAGAGGATTCCATTCGCCGTTTGACGACGAAATAGAAATTTCGAAAGATGCACATTGATGGCAGCATCAGTTTCGGAGGCAGTAGACCACAGCGATGACAACTAAGATGAATCCAGAATCCAAGGAGCGGTGGGGAAGATGGTTTTGGAGCCTACGCCACTTTCCGTGACAAAAGAACGCTATCATCGAATGGAACCGAACCGATGTCCGGATGAATTATGGGACCTCGTTTTGCCCAGTTTCAAATTATGATTCCATGGGGACATGGACTGTAAGTCGGGGTTAGTGAGTGGTAAGTACCTTCATTGATAAAGATGAGTGAAACATTTTAATGTGACAAAAAAGTAATATCGTAATACTGCGATTGGTAGTGTTTTATGATTGATAAAATGTAAAATCTGTTCCTCCCTTTCCTACTTTGTATTTTATATAAATGCTATTATCTATTTTATTCCTTCCTAAAACACTTACTGTTGTACCAATGACTAGGAATGACAAGATGTGGCCTTAAAGGACCCTACTCAATAAGCACAGGCTCACTAGCACCACACGATTAGTCATCCAAAAACCAGGTCGCACATAGTAATTTTCTTGTTGTAAAATCGGTTATCAGTAGAACAGATTCACTTGAGCTTTATTGTCACGTTAAAAAACTGAAATAGTTACGTCTAGGTTGTTCAGGCTACGAGTAGAAACTGAAATTTATTTGATATCCAATCTGAATACACAGCTGATGTTGGTCACTTACTTTTCATATAAATTGAAAATGCACCTATGTAAATAAAATAGCAGTTATATGATCAAATGTCAGCAATAACTAATTGACTTTTCTCCGATATCAGGCAAACAAAAATAATACAATATACCAAACTGTTTTCAATGCGAGCGTCCTTCGAAGAATAAAACACGATGCAACTCTGTGGATGGCCACCTTGAAGATACGATATCTCTTTCAAACACAGGAAATTTCCTTTCCATTTCCTTTTTTAAATCTATTCTATTTTTTACTTTATTTTTTCTTCTTTCTATTCCAATTCACCTTTTGACCTCAAGTAGAAAAAACAATAACGCGATGCAAATGTGTATCGTAGGTACTTTTAGCTGAAATAAAAGTGAAGAATTGCTCACCTTGAGCAATTGATTGTTTATTCTCGCGTAGGATGAACAATAAGGAAAATGAAGGAATTTTATACAAAATTATTCGAGCACAAGAAACATGATTATACTAGTAACGTGTTATTTCGCGAGCAAAAAAACGTTACATTAAGAAACTTCCTAGACAGACGATGTGTTTTCGCTTAGCATGCTATTCTATTTTAGTCAAACATAAATGTATACTGTGATTAGTACAAAATTATAAGTTCTATAGAAATCGATGACGAGATTCGGAAAATTATGTTCGGTTTTATGAGGTTTGTAAACAAATTAATGATTGCGCTTTACATCGCGTTTTTGTTTTGTTACAATGAAAATACACGTCACACCCGGCATTCCGTTTACCAAAACGAACCCCGCCACACTGCCTTTCCCATTAATCCAAAAACCCAGTAGTTATTCGTGGAAGTGCAGATGACTCGTCGGCTTCCATTCAAGCGAGTAATCACGTCAACATACCTATACATTCCTTAATTGATCTGCATTCGGACACGGCCGGCGCTGGTATTGCTCAATTTTTGGTCACCAGTTTTTACACATTGAAGATGTTGTTAGTCCCAAACATCATCCTTTGGTTCTCTGTGTAATTACAGCTGACCTGGCAATAACGGAGTAGCAACCGTGGGCGATCAATCATGCTGATGCTCATGCTCTATAGAGGAGTTATTGTGGGCTACCTTCCTGATAGAAAAGGCGGTTCCGCAACCGGATACGATAACATAAGTTACCCAATGTTGCAACACCTCCTCTTTCCGCCAAAGTGGAGTTGTTGGAACTGCTTAATCGAATATGGATCAGCAGAAGTTTTCCAGAGCAGTGGAAATTAGGCACAGTTATTCCAATACCTAAAGCTGTATGTGCAAACTATTTGAAAGGATGGTCAACCGTCGCCTAATAACTGAACTTGAACAAGAGGCTAGATCCACGTCAACACGCTTTCCGCTCTGGTAAAGGCATCGATTCCCACCTAGCACAATTCGAATCATACATCACCCTGCAACACAACCAACACGTCGAAATAGTGTCCCTCGATATATCTAAAGCATATGATACTACATGGAAACCCGGTATTCTACGTACGCTGAAAGAATGGAAAATATCTGGCCGTATGATGAATATGTTATCCAGCTTTCTCGAGAATAGACACTTCCAAGTCTCCGCAAATGGCTCAACATCCAGCATCAGGAAAGCTGAATTTCGGAAGTGGTGCGCTGTATAGCAAATCACCAAATGAAAACAGCGCACTACTTCCGAAGTTAGGTTTAACGTTACAAATAGAGACATACCATGGTGGAATAACAGACTACAAAACTGCGCAAAAGAACCCGAAAACTTTTCAACCGGGCTAAGCGAACACAACAGTGGGAACAATACAAACAATCCCTCACCGATTACAACCGAGAGATTAGGCGATCTAAAAGGATACATTGAGGCATACATGTGAAAACATAGAAAATACTCCAGCAGCTGCCAGGTTGCAAAAATCCTAGCCAAAGATCATTCTAATGGGCTCAGTGCTTTTAAAAAAGATAACGGCTTATTCACTACATCTGTGAGTGAAACTTTAGAATTGATGATGAACACTCATTTTCCGGGGTCTATTATCAGTTCAAATGAAGACCTAAATGCGAATGCAATAGGAACTGAAATCATTGAAATCAGCCATCAGATTCATGGAACAGTGAACGAAATGACTGAGCTAGAAAGATCCAGGAACGATGCACGTATTCTGGCCACACAAATTTTTACTGAAAGAAAGGTTGAATGGGCAATAGATTCCTTTGAACCTTTCAAATCACCGGGTAGTGATGGAATTTTTCCTGTACTACTGCAAAAGGTAAGGCAATTTTAATACCTATCCTCAAAAAGCTGTTTCAAGAAAGCCTATCGTAAAGCTACATTCCATCAGTTTGAAGACAAGTACGGGTGACATTTATCCCCAAGGCAAATAAAAGGCTAAACCCTCACCAAAATCCTTTAGGCCTATAAGCTTGTCCTCCGTTCTACTGAAAACAATGGAAAAAATAATAGATGAACATATCAAGTCATCATATTTAACCCAACTACCGTTAAGCAAACACCAATTCGCTTATCAGGAAGGTAAGTCATCAGTAACCGCATTACATGCAGTTGTTACAAAATTAGAAAAATCTTTTGAAGCAAAAGAAATTTCTTGCTGCTTTCTTAGATATAGAGGGAGCTTTTGACAACACTTCTCATAATTCCATAAAAAAGGCAATGTCAAATCGTGGCTTCGATAAATGCATTGTAGATTGGATTAAAGAAATGTTAACAAAACGAGAAATATCAGCTAACCTTGGAAACTCTCACATTAGTGTTAGAGCAATCAAAGGGTGCCCACAAGGAGGCGTATTATCACCTTTATTGTGGTCTTTAATAGTAGATGATCTTCTCAAATACCTTATAGCCCAGGGCTTTGAAGTAATTGGTTTCGCTGACGATATTGTCATAATAGTACGAGGCAAATACAATGACATTATCGCCAACAGAATGCAAACTGCTTTAAACTATGTCTCCACATGGTGCGATAGAGAAGGATTGAGTGTAAATCCGTCCAAAACCACTATTGTGCCCTTCACGCGTAGGAGGAAATTCTCACTAAACAACATGATATTGAAAGGTACACGATTGGAACTTTCAAATACAGTCAAATTCCTTGGCGTAGTTCTTGATAGCAAACTTAACTGGAACATGCATTTAGAACACGCCATTAATAAAGCGACAAATGCTCTATGGATTAGTAAACGAACTTTTGGTAGGAAATGGGGACTTAAGCCGAAAATGATCCATTGGATATATTCAGCAATAGTAGAATCAAGAACTACCTATGGTTCGTTGGTCTGGTGGCTAAAGACGAAAGGGAAAAATACTTAGCTAAAGCTCGAAAATACTTCAACGATTACCGACCGTCTCAATTACAGGTGCAATAGGCAATACACCATCAAATGCATTAAATGCTCTACTGTACATTCTTCCTCTACATCAAGTTGTACAATTAGAAGCTGAAAAAGCTTGAGGATTAGAAGATCCGAAAACCTCTTTGGAGGTGACCTTAAGGGTCATCTTAGCATTCTAAAAACTTCAGTATAAACTCCCTAGTAATAAACAATGAGGACTGCCCAGTCAACATTTTTATACCTATTGATATTGATATAGGTCATCATATACACATAAGATATTATGTATATAATGCACCAAATCGCTATATACCTACTAAAGTGGAGGCCATATACGGGCTAAATAACGACTTTCTCGAGATTCCATGAACATTTATACGACTTAGTGAATATTTGGAAAAATAAATGGTAACAACCCTGTCTCGAACATTTGACCTCTGGAACTGAAGGCTGATGCTCTACCCTTGCGCTACTCAGCAACTCTTGAAAAGCAGCAAAATTTTGACAATCATAATCTAGATGGCGATTTATTATTGACAAGAGCTTCAGTGTACGATATGAACTACATTGATACGATTCGGATCCCTTGTTGTTGTGCGTACAAATGTGGCATGAATCGTATATGATAACAACTTATGATTATCCTGATAATGTTCGTACATAACAACGATTGCGCATCATTCCAAACGATTCAACCCACGTATAAACGATTATGAAATGTCAACATCAGTCTTTCATCGTGTTTACTCTCGAACTGTGTTTACAACTTAATTACATTTTAGTTGTGCGATAAATTGTTAGTGCAGATATTGAGCGATACTGGTTGGCAGTGAAAAAGTACACCGGCAGCGGCAATAATCGGAATTTTGGCAGATCGGATGGAATGAAGTAAGTAATTTTGAAATTAATTCAATCGGTAAGGTTCAGTGGCTCAGTGCTCAACGCGCAGAAGGTGGAAGCTATATACGTACAACGCACATCGGTATATGATTTGCATGACAATATTTGTATACATGAACGATATTTCCGATTTGATCCGATAAAACTGATATTGTTTATATAGGTTTATGACTACCATAAACGCAATCGTAAATATTGCTTACACTGGTATCATATACAATAATATTCATATTTTAGCCATCTATATAAGCAGTCATATACGAATGTGAAAGAAAATAGCAATATATGCGATACAATTTATCATTCCATATACGATATGTGGTTTACTGGGTGGATGGAGAAAAATACAATTTCAATAGACTATTCAAAGTAATTGATCCTGGGCGCAATACATGGTTGAATGGAGGACCAACACTTCGTTCAGGATCAATTACGTTTTATACTGACGGTTCAAAATTGAACAACCATGTGGGAGCAGGAGTTACTGGCCCTGGGATAGACATATCGATTCCCATGGGAAGTTGGCCATCCGTATTCCAAGCGGAAGTTCACGCAATTCTAGAGTGTTCTGTAATATGTTTGCGTAGGAACTACAGACACTCAAATATATGCATAATGTCCGACAGCCAAGCAGCTTTGAATGCTCTGAAGTCGGCAACATGCACTTCAAAACAAGTTTGGGAATGCATTCAGTCCCTCCAAAAATTGTCTTGTCGGAACCAAGTTAATCTATATTGGGTTCCAGGACACTGTGGAATAGATGGTAACGAAAAAGCCGATATGCTGGCGAGACTCGGATCATCAAGTCGGTTTACAGGACCGGAACCTTTTGCAGCTTACCAACTTCTTCTCTTCGTATGGAGCTGAAGGTATGGGAATCTATGAAAATAGAAACCAATTTTAGGAACGCAACTAATGCCAGGCAATCGAAACGTTTTATCACTCCGAATGTTTCCATGACTCGCAACATCTTAGAATTATCTAAAAGAGACCTAAGCACTTATACGGGTCTCATTACAGGTCATTGTCCGAGTCGATATCATTTGAAGCTTATAGGAAACTTCAGAATGATCTATGTCGCTTCTGCGACATAGAAAAGAAGATTCGGAGCATCTGTTATGCCGTTGTCCGGCAATTTTTCGAACAAGACAAAGTTCTTCACCAAGGGGCTTATAGAACCACTTGAGCTTGGTAGAACAAATCCCAATTCGGTGGTGCATTTCATTCGAAAAGCTGAGCCGTGTTGGGGAGAAGCTGTTAGTCAAACAATGACGATCACTTCCAATAGCGATACGCCATAATGACATAGCAAGAAAAAAGGGGAATATATTACAATAGATCAAAAAAATGGTCGCAGTAATAAAATATACCCGACAAGGAAAAAAAAAAGGTTTAACGTATGGATTGTGAGAAAAATCCAACTTCGTTAGCGGCTATAATTCGGATTTGCACTGAATTTATAATAAAACAATGCGACGAAATGATTAAAAGACAGTCTGAGCTGTGCAGTGCGAATTATTTTCAATTATTCTTCCCGGTACTGTGTAATCAGGTGTATGAAGTTTGAATCTTTGTGTCCGAAATATGAATCCAACCCCGCCGGTGTCCGACGTTTGAATCAAACAGAAGCCGGGCATTTTCATAAATTGCAAACATTCTTCGTAATATCTTGCACATATTAAATACGTAGTTCAAAGATGAATACTATACTTAGTGATTGCAAGGGTGATTTAAACGGTGTGACTTAAAATGTCAGTAAACAGGATGATTTTATATCAGGAAGTGCTTAAGCGTCCGAAGTTTGAGTTTGCACGGTACCCACCGGCGTTGAAATCTTGCTTTATGCCGACGATATCATCCTAATAGTAATAGTAAAAGTAACGCAGCAAGCCTCAATCCGAAGACTCCTATGGAAAGCTGTACTTGCTGCCACTGATTGGGCTGCTAGTGTAGGTTTTCAGTCGCTCCAAACAAATCTAAACTTCTACACTCCTGCCAGTCAAACCATCACTCTAAGTTCAACTTGAAACAGCACCTTTTTTCCGTCAAAAATAGCTGTAGCAAACGACTCATCATCCTACAAATCCTCGGATGCCGCTTGAAAAGAAGCAGTAGATCATCTCTGCTGAAAGCAGGATCAGCGCTGATAACTTCGAAACTATTCTTTGGTTTGGGATTAACCAGCATCAACATCGAAGACCTTAAACGAATACTAGGACCTACCTACAACTAAGTAGTTCGAGCATCTTCCGGTGCCTTTGCATCCAGTTCAATTACCTTCATTATGGCTGAATCTGTTTGCTCTCCTTTTCATTTGGCAGTAGTACAACGTCTAGCACAACTAGCTGTACGATTAGTAGAAAAAGACCCTCTGGCTGTAAATTATCCGGTAGTAACACGAGCGAGAAGCTTTCTCCGCGAAACAACTGGTTTCGACTTACCGAACATACACTGTTCTTTAAGAACATACAACCGAGCATGGAATGCAAAACCCCCATGTGTCGACGATCGACTGAAGAAGAGAATTAAAGCTGGTACAAATAAGAACGTCGTACTCCCACATTTCAATGAGCTCATCACAGAGCAATATCAGCACCACACACACGTCTACACCGACGGATCCAAAGATAGCGACTTTACAGGATCCGGAGTTGCTGCAAGTGATGAGAAACAAAGTTATCTCCTACCAAGCATCTGCAGTGTATTTTCAGCTGAGGCATACGCTCTTCATATGGCTGTAAGCAACACTCCTGACCGAGAAAAAACAATCATTTTCACTGATTCTGCCAGTTGCCTAGACGCCTTAAAGGGAGGAAAATCTAAACATCCATGGATTCAATCCGTGGAGAGATACGTCGAGGACAAGGACATCACTTTCTGCTGGGTTCCAGGACACTGTGGCATCAGTGGAAATGATCTAGCTGATACCCTAGCTAAAGCAGCACGAAACCAGCAGAAGCTCGACATACCAATACCACCCCAGGACGTCACGAAGGCTATTCGAAACGAAGTATGGTCTACTTGGGAACTCGACTGGCGCCAAAACCAGTCAAATTTAAGACAAATTAAAAGCTCCCCTGGGAAGCATCCAGACCGCAAATGCGCATCACAACAACGTATTACTGGCTTTCAATTCACAAAAAGAAGCAGCAGTACTTAAGTTTATCAAAGACTGTAAGTTATATAATCCCAAGGCGTCAAGCGACCCGTGCGGAGGGATGCATGGCCAGGGGGTGAAATAATAAGCTAGGCCTTTAACGGAGCCTGTAGGGTACCTGGGCACCCTCCACAGTAATTGTCCCTTACCGGGTCATGCTGGGCTCTGGCGTGGTGGACTTCTTTCCCGAGCAACTCGTGGGATCAAAATGGAAAACCAAGTCAATTCTTCAATTAGTGGTAGTAGTGTAGGCGACAACCCCTTCGCAAGAGGTGGGTTGTTCAGGTCTCCGCCTAGGGAGGCCAGAGGCAATAGTCGGTAGCTCAGTGCACAGCGCCAGCGTGGGTCACTCAACCTTCCTCTTGGCTATAAAAACGCCGGTAGGGGTTATTGACGGCCCATGGCTTGTGGAGGCGATGAACCGCAAACGCGATGGGCTTTCGGCCTTCGAGGTGGCGACGGAACAGCTGGACGCCATCATCGACTTTGCGTCATCGAAGCATAATATCAGCAAGGACCTCAAGAGGAGCTTGCAGAAACTTCGAAAGTCGATGCTGGACGCCAAGCTGGAGAGGGCGGTCGGGACGGCCACGTGTAAACCCGTGAAATCGGTGGAGTCGAGGTCTACCCAGATGGAGGCCCAAGGATTCGCGGACTCGGGCAAGGTCGAATCGACCGAAGGCGTTCCAGCGAAGACGGTGGTACCAAAGTCTACCCAGACTGAGGCTAAAGTATTTGCGGGTACGTCGGGGGTGACTGCTGCAACGGAGCAGACACAAAAACCGGGGGGACAGTCTCCAGGGGATGAGCTCCTCGGGGGCCGCTCCAAAACGCGGAGGAGTACTACCCCGAACAAGGGTAGTGGGGCTGGGAAGCTGGACCCCGGTCAGGTACCTCCAGGGCGGACCTGGAAAGGTCCGTCCACTGAGGAAAGACGGTGATAAGGGGTTACGGCAGGCTGAAAGTTCTCAGCCGCACCAGACCAGGGAAATAGAGGGGGGTGACGCCTCCTGCACCCTGGTCAAGAACAAGAGGAAACCGAAGACGTCAAGGGCCGAAAAGAAGGCCCAGGCGAATGAGGGTAGCAAGAAGTCTAGGGTAGGCGCCAATCGCTCCAGGGGCGATGCCCTAGTCATCACGGCGGACGAGGCTAAGTACTCACTCGGATGTTTTGAAGGCGATGAGGAGTGACGTCAAGCTCGGTGAACTCGGCGCCGACGTACCCGGATGGGCGAGATGATACTCGAGCTGAAACGGGGCGTCTTGCAAAAGGGCGCCGCCTACAAGAAGTTGGCGGAGGAGGTCCTAGGCGAGACGGTCAAGGTGAGGGTACTCACGACGGAGGTGAATCTAAGGGTTAAAGACCTGGACTAGATCGCTGAAGTCGAAGAGCTCGTCACGGCACTGCGGCGAAAGTGTGAAGTGGAGACGACCACCGCAGCCGTTCGGCTACGGAAAGGTCCGGCAGGGACGCAGGTAGCATTGGTTCGGCTATCTGCAGCGGACGCCTCCAAGGTAGTCAAGTTAGGGAGCGTCAAGGTGGGATGGTCGGTATGCCCTGTGCGCATATACGAGCAACCCGAAGTTTGCTTCAAGTGCCTGGAACCGGGGCACAAGCAATGGGACTGCAAAGGCCCCGACAGAAGCAATCTCTGCCGACGCTGCGGATTGGAGGGACATAAGGCACAATGCTGCACGAACCCTCCCAATTGTTTGATTTGTTCCAGCAAAGCTGTGAACAGCAAGCACCCCATGGGGGTTCTGATGTGCCCGGCGTTTAAGCGTGCTGCAAAATCACAGTGCAGGTAACGCAGCTGGCTTGCTCGGCCTCGCCCGAGTGTTTGGTGTGCGCAGGTTTAGAGGAAACGGCGGAACACGTGTTGTTCGTGTGCACTCGTATTCGCGCAATGCGTGACCACATGCTTGCCACATGTGGTCTGGACACTACCCCGGACAACCTAGTTCGGAGGATGTGTAAAGATGAAGTTGGCTGAACGCCGTTTTATCGGCTATCGCCCAAATCGTCTCGGAGCTACACAGAAGGTGGCGCGTGGACTCAAGGATGGCTAGTTCAGGCGCAAATAAGAGGTGGTCCAAGGGATCGGAGTCGGCTTCATGGGTCATACCGGTGGTCATGCTCTGTGGTCGAACTCGATCCTTTTATCGAACAAGTGGCCGCGCGAAGAACAACATGGTATCGTCGCTTTCGCGGCGTCGGTCAACCGGGCGGGTTCCGAGCCCGAGGACGGAAAGGGGTCCTCGTCAAGGCTGGAGCAGGCGTAGGCCTCGCGTCGGCAAGTCCCTCTGTGTGCTGGCGAATAGGCCCTATCGCAGAAAGGTCTGTTCTTCTAAAAAAGCGAGTCACGATGTTCGGTGCTGCAAGGACACGCAGCTAACCTCGAGGGTGCGTTGTGCACTGGCCCCCCTTTGAAGCATTTCTTTCTGGTTGTACCGAAGGGACTATGGGCTTGACGGCAATGGAAACGGTTTTTTTTTTTACAAGGGAGAATGCATTTACACACTAACCCAGTACACGTGCATTGTAGTTGCCAAACTACCACACGGAAGTGTACTGGAGTGTCGGACTCGACCATACCGGTAATACCGACTAAACTTCCTTGGGCTCCACCATCGTTTCCCCCAGGAACTACCTCGCAGTACTACTTCGGGGGGGATGGCAGTACTAAGCGTACTCGCTCATTATCTCTCACACCGGCACTCGTCCCATGCGAGACTGACTTGGGTGCCCGCACACCATTCACTCCATTTGAGTCTTACTTGGATGCTCTCCCGGGCGCTCCGCTGCCATGCCTCGAGGTGTCAATAGCGGTAACTGCCTGGGCCTACAGATATTACGCTACGACACTCCTGCCTCAGCACGAGCAGATCAATCACACCACTGCCGAAGCAGACCACACGCTACCCTGCCGAAGCAGGGACACTCCCCATGCACCACATGTGCACAACTGTAGGTGTGTGGGTACAACCCACTGCTACCCTGCCGCCGAAGCAGCTTCTCCAAAGACCATTCGCTCCATGTAACCCTTTTTCGGGTGCTCACTCTAACACTCCACTGCCATGCCTCGAGGTGTCGATAGGTACCTCGACTCCTACCTCAGCATGTCCAGTCCATACTCAGACTTCTACTGCGCTTCGAGGTGACAATAGCGGCGACGCTATGACACTCCTGCCTCAGCACAAACAGATCACTCGCTCCCTGCCGAAGCAGCTCACGCGCTACCCTACCCAAGTAGGGACACTCCCCATGCCAATTGGCACTCCATGGGCTGGTGCTTTTGAAGCGGGACACAGTCGCTTTGATAGAGTCTGAATCCGGGCGCTTGTGGTTTTTTGGAAGGGATTTTAGCAGAGCCCACTGCTAAATCCCACCACGCCCTAGGCAGTTCTCCCTGACTCATAGACAGCTGGGGAGGGGTCGTCAAGCCCTTGGACATGGTCCATGCTGTCCCTGCTGCCCTGCTGCCCCAATGGAAACGGTTTGGCGGGTCGGGGATGTAGTCCTGCCTTCCTCGGTGATCCCCAACCCCGCACTTCCTGGTCAACCCAGGATGTCTGTTGAGCAGATTCCCCCTCCATTGTTTAGGAAGGAAAAAAAAAAACATGAGATGTATTCTCATACCATGGCGGGCATACAAAATTTTCAATTAATAACTGAGGAAATGCTAATTGAATAATTGAAAAGCAGGTCAAGTTACAGTTGGAATATAGAGCCATTGAAGAAGAAGAAAAAGAACATTTTGAAATCAGGTACTGATTACTGTCGCCGGCAATTATTTATTGAATGTGCATGTTTGATTATCGGTAAACGTAGAATATTGCAATTTTAATCCATTGAAGTCGATTTTTATACGAGCGATTCGTACCGTGTGAATCAAAACCGCGTGAATCCAAAAATCCGCGTTAAAATTGATTTTCAGCCATTCATTTTTTCTTCCACGCCGGTTCACGCCGCTGCCGCCGCCGCCGATGAAAGCAAACGCCGTGACGCCGCCGCCGCCGTGGTAAAAGTGACCACCACGCCGCCGCCACCGATGATAGGAACCGGCGCACAGGTCTAAGTGGGACTAACATACAATGTACTACGTGTCTCCACGCACTTTTTATACTAGTGTTCTGATTCGCCGATGCGTGGTGCTTTGTTCCTTAAGAGCTGCCAGTTGAAAGGCGTTTTGCCTCACAAGTTTTCGGCAACAAAATATCACCAATTTTTGGAAATGGTAATATTATCAGTATGAATTTGTGATTTTCTACTGTTTTAATACGGCATCAGCTAGCTATATTGTTTAACTGTCGCATTAAAGCAGTATTTGCTTAGCTAGGGCATATTCCCCACTCCCATCCCGTAATTAACATTACGATATTAACCAGTTAAGTCGTTTTTGCAGCACTTGCTAACGCAAATATGTAGATTGAAGAATCAATAATATTACTTTTTGCCTAGTCGGGTCTAGCGCAATTTGCCCCAAGCCATGCACGATATAGTTATTATCGTTCTCATTCGTCAAGTCAATCCATTTACCGGACTAAGCCTCCCGCCAAGACGGGCACGATCGTTTCCTTCAACATAGATTATACGCACATTAAAAATTAATTAGTATTAAGAAAAAAAAAAGTTCAAGCGCGGTACTTTCGGGGCTGTTTCAAAATCTCCAACTTGAACTGCAAAAGCGAAACGTCACACACGGCCACGGGCCGACTTTTGTTTTCGTTCGTGAGAGGAACTTTGTTCACTTTGACAGTTTGCCCACCGGCACTGTGAGGACCCTCGTACGAGACTCGGCCGATGCGGTGGTGTCAGGCCGGACAGGAGGAAATCCAGAGAAGATGAATGATCTTCGAGCGACTCGACTCGACTCGCACGACGAAAAATATTCCCAACGCGAATCGAATCGCGCGAGTTCGGCTGCTGAGCGGTCCCGTTGACAGCGGGTCGTATTCTGACAAATGGTCTCATCCATGCCGTGACGGTTCGCAAGCCGATAAATCTGTCAGCTGGCTAATCCACCGGCTGAAGACAATCAAACGGCAATAAATTATGGTAATTTTTCCGATAGGAGTATTAACATAATTTTTCACCGATATTATTTACAATTATTATCATCATACGCTTTCCCCCTTTTGTGAGCCCTCGTATTGCTAGGGATGATCGATTGTTGATCGATGTTCAGTTGCAGCAATCGTCAATCAGTTCTTATCAGAAATAATTTGACTACTTTTGGTGTTTCAGTTCAAAATTCATGCAGATTAGATTGGATTAGATGCTGGAAATAGTTGATGACATTAAAACATTTGATTCGAAAATAAATCAGTCATCCCTATTCAGAACCGGGGGATCAACTTAGGTCTCATCTCAACGTGACATCATGCCACGCACTCTACCGTACAGCAAAGCAACGGCAGCAAGCAAACAATTCTGCAGTTGCGAAAAAGTTGCGTTGGATTACATTGCTGGGATAGCTGAGCAGCGATCCGAACCTCCCCGGCAAAGCCAGTGTCGACTTCAATTGCGATCATAAATTCATTCGGTATGACAGGAAAATTGCGTTGCTCGTTTTTGCCTAACCAGTCGCAAATTGCGCAGAGGCGATGACGATGCGGCCGGTTGGCAACACTGACTGGTATCGACGGTCGTCTTTGTCGATCGACAAAAAATTAGTTGGTCATCTTCGGCGGACGGTTTAAATATTTATTAAATCCACTTATCCGTAATAACTCTATGTCGAAGGATGATATAAAATATGAAAGTGGTTGTTCTTCTACAGGCGGCTCAGTAGAGTTTGTGAAAATCCAAAGGACCACAAAAGAAAAGAACATAAGACAACCTCAATTGTTGGCAGGATTTTTAAGATGCAAAAATTATTCTGGAAACATGTAACCAGAGGGCATAAGGATTGAAATCGTGGGAAAATCGTTCAATGATTTGGTGATAGTAAAAATTCCCTGCATATTTCCATTGCTTATTTAATGACGTAACGATCAATGCGATTGGAAACTTGGAATATGGAGCCTGCCAGAATTCTTGGATTCTAAATGTTTACTTTGAATGAACATTTTTATTATTTAATGAAGCGGGCATTGAATGAAGATTTTCAATTTAATTACTTACAGCTTGTTAATGGTGGTTTTCGATTTATTGTTTTAAGGATTGATTTCTTTACCTCCGCTCACGTATGGATAAGCATTGCTACGTTTCGCGTGACTGGAAATACTCCGTGAGACGACCGTGTAGTTCAAACTAGGGTATCAAAAATTCTCACTTCATTTGAAACGTCTAATTTCGCGCGAGACGTAGAACAAGCACAACTGAATATCAAAACCTTCGAATGAATTTTGTATTCTGTGTAGGAAGCCCTTCCTACTCCTAGAGAGGTCGGGAGATTTAATAATCTTGTATCGAACCAGCCTCACGCTTTGCCAACTAGTCTTTCACAGAAGTTGAAGATGTCCATTTTCCATTAAAGTTTTTGTGGATAACCAGGCGAACTTGAAACCACCAACGAATTCCAAGAATACGCCTTATCACTCATGTGCTGTTTTGTTCTCAACAGTCTCACCGAAAAAAAACTTGTGGGAAACAATGCCCCTGGGAATGGCGAAATTCGTCGAATCGTACTTAGATCATAAGTCTCCCCGACAGAAATCAGCGCAAAAAAATATATTACATCGCGATAAGACGACCATCATGGGAAAGGGATATCCTTCGCAGCAGCACCACCACCTAACGCTCATTCGCCGCACTTCGCAGACAGCGCAACCGCGAGTGCGGCCGACCTTCTACTCTACGGCGGCGGCAGCGGCGAGGGAGCACACTCTGGTGGCAGGGCGCAAAGTGCGCGCAGAAATGAATCCCCAAGTCAGGTCCCGGAACTTAATTACAAGGTGCAGCATTTATTAATTTCTTTTGTCTTTAGTCATTATTCTTCGGGAAAGGGCGAAACAAGCCAGCAGAGCGCGCACCGGACCGCCAAGTCGCGTCGTCGCTGCGCGGAAAATGGCAACGCAAAGAAACAGAACCCGAAACGAGACAAGAAAAATCACATAAAGTCGAAAAACTCGTTTCGCAATATTCAAACATTATTTAAAGCACTTTTCGGTCGGGCGGCCGATCGCGCGCGTTAAAGGTTCTCGCGGGAGAGACAAACAGGCCGGCCAGGGATGCCAATCTTTTTTCTTTTCTTTCTGACATATCCTAACATAACTTGAAAATCGAAATTGAACCAACAGATAAATCGAATTACAACAATAGGGCAGATGTGATGAGGTTAGGTTTGATACAGCCATTTTAATAGCTTTTTCATGCAATGATATCATCTTTCAAACCTAGACGTACATGCTCATGATAGAATTAGAGGCGAATAGGTTATTTGGCGGAATAGGTCATTAAGCCGAATACGACATTAGGCCAAATAGTAAATTTGGTCGAATAAGAAATTTGGCCGAGTAGGACGTTTGGCAGAATAGGACATTTGGCCGAACAGATCTTTAGGCTGAATAGGTCATTTGACCGAACATGTTATTTGTCCGAATAGATCAGTTGGAAAGTGAGAATGCCCTAAACTTATTCCAGGGGGCAGATACATCTTATTGAACAAATTATAACATTAACTGTTCCGCTATTCTTGGTAAACACCTACTTCTAAAGAAGGGACACATTCACCATTGCCTCATTTAGGAAAAGCGCATTATTTTTGTTGAAAAGGATTCAACATCCACATTACATTATACTACTTAGGAAAAGGTTTGATTTCAAAGAAAAAATGATTTTCACCAAAAGCTTTTAATCGAAATTGCTGTTCATGATTAAACTTAATAAACACTGTACTTTGATATTTTTATAATTTAACAACACATCTTGGAGAATCAAGAACATCCAATACTAGGGGAGGAGGTTCGTTGTGGGCACCCTTTTTTGTTTGGTCCATAACTTTGGCCCTGGTTGATCTTATGCCGACATTTGCACAGCAATGGAAAGCTAAACATATAACGCATCGATTTGAAAAAAATATTAACAATTTAGGAATTTGACATTTTTGGACATTTTTATTTTGTGGTTCGGTTTCGGGCACCCTTAAAAACTTAGCTAAAAATAAAAAAGCATGAATAAAATCCACCCAGATTTAAAGATAAGGAATAGTTTATTCATTCTAATAGCCAGGAGACACTCAAAAACTCAAATCAATCCACCTAGCAGTGGGAGGCATCATCTCGGTGTTGAAAAAAATGTAGATGTTGAAAAAATTATTAAAAATAAGTTAAGGGACAACTAAAACGACGTTGAAAGATTTATCAATAAAATGAGGGTGCCCATAACCGAACCAATAAGGGTGCCTCCAACCGAATTTCGCAACCTTTTTGGAATGTGAAGAGAAAAAATTTCGCGCTAAAATTTTGATGCAATCGACATTGAGCCTAAATTTGCTGCATAAATACGTATTAGAACTCACTTTTAGAATTAAATCACTTCAAACTATGACACTTTGAAAAACTTTGACACTTTGTACAAAAAATTGATTTGTTTCTAGTTTAAAGTAGAGATGCCCATCCGGTTTGATATTGATCACAAAACATCATGCTATTATAGCAAACAAATGACGATTGTCAGAATGACAGCATCTCTTATCTGTTAAAAGATACATAGGGGTGCCCATAACCGAACCTCCTCCCCTATCGACAGATTTTCTGCTTCCATGGCTCTCTCGACGGATCTTAAGTTGATTATCTCCAAGAAAACACTTGATGGGGGTTAGAGGCAGAGGAAAGTAAGTGACGTTTTGGTCAAAATTGAGGTGACTAAAGCAAAAAATGCTTTGGTTTTTGTGCTTTGCGGCAATATGTTGATATTTTGTACGATCTTAATAAAAAATGTGAAAATTAGTATTTTTTTGAACTTTCATACAATTTGTATGAAGCAAAAAAATCTTGAAAAACTTTGCGCTCATTTTTTCTCAAAACTAACTTTTTGTCACTTACACCCTTTTGCGTTTGACCCCCTCACTTGTATCTTGGAACGCTGCTCTGTTCGGACGCATAAATGTTACTTTTGGGGAATTATTTCATTCGGGTAATTGTTACATTCGAGGAGATTGCATTAGGAGAACTTATTGTTGCGATGTTTATCTGTCTCGAAAGAGAATGAAGAGTTTCCTTGCTCGCAACTGTTAGAAGTTGGTCCACGTAACAACCAAGAGTTGTAGGCTTGGTATGTGATGTTTGAACAGAATCCATTTCAGCTTGATGGTAGATAGTCACTTTTCATACTTTTCAAATGACCTATTCGGCCAAATGTCCTATTCGGCCAATTGCAAATGTCCAATTCGGTCAAATGTCCTATACGGCCATATTTCCTATTCGGCCAAATATCTTATTCGTCCAAATTTCCTGTTCGGCCAAATGTCCAAATTAACCTATTCGACCAAATGTCATATTCAGCCAAATGTCCTTTTCGGCCAAATGTCCTTTTTGACCAAATGTCCTTTTCAGTCATATGACCTATTTAACCAAATGTCCTATTCGGCCAAATTTCCTATTCGGCCAAATGTCCTACAGTCAAACCTCCATGAATCGATGTTCTATGACTCGATATCGACACATGGCAACAAATTATGCCATATTAAAAAATATTTTCTGGGTTACTGTGATGGTCCCTTCAAACAGCTTTCCAAAGATTTCCTATTCCACACCTCGATATTTCCGTGAGTCGATGGTCCCTTCAATATCGACTCATAGAGGTTTGACTGTATTCGGCCAAATATCTTACTCGGCCAAATGTCCTATTCGGCCAAGTGTCATTTGACCTTTTCAGCCATATGACCTATTTCACCAAAATTCTTATTAAGCAAAATGTCCTATTCGGCAAAATGTCCTATTCGGCCAAATGTCCTATTTGACCAAATATCTTATTCGGCCAAATGACCTATTCGGTCAAATAAAATTTTCGACCAAATGACCTTTTCATATATGAACTATTTCACCAAATGTCCTATTCGACCAAATGTCCTATTCGGCCAAATATCTTATTCGGCCAAATGTCCTATTCGACCAAATGACCTTTTCAGTCACATGACCTATTTCACCAAATGTTCTATTCGGCCAAATGTCCTTTTCCATCAAATGACCTTTTCAGCCATATGACCTGTGTCACCAAATATTTTATTCGGAAAAATAACCTATTCAACCAATCGTCCTAGTCGGCCAAATGTCACCTATTCAACTAAATTTCCTATTCGGCCAAATGTCTTATTCGACGAAATGTCCTTTTCGGCCGAATATCTTATTAGCCATATGACCTATTTAACCAAGTGTCTAATTCGGCCAAATAGCCTATTCGACCAAATGTACTATTCGGCCAAATGTCATATTTGGCCAAATGTCATATTCGGCCAAATGTCCTTTTCGGCAAAATGTCATCTTCGACCAATTGACCTTTTCAGCCATATGACCAGATTACAGCTCTAGCTCTAAAACCATTTCCCCGACTAGGGTTTGCAGAAATGGCTCTAACGAACAACGATGAAAAAGACGCAAAAACTTTTCCGAATCATAACAAGCCATGATAACAAATTTATCAAACTTGTATACAAGTGCGAAAAAACAGAATCGGATAGGCAGCCCCCACAGAAAAAATGGTGATTCTCGTTTTGTTTTCGCTTCTTTCGTGTTGGTTACTGCCAAGCTGTGTAAACCAAGTTGAAATGCATCATCAGAGCAAGTGCTCCCCGTATTTGGAGCTTTATAAAATAAATTTATTATCAGTTCGAATCAGTTCTCTATCATGACAGCTTGCGAAAAAAGTCTCTCACGGCATGCTATATATCGTATATGTATACAGAGATTATCAGTGAGAGACTCTTTAGGATTCAATCCCTGCCCCCGACAATTAAACGCCCAGCAATAGGCGATAGACATATAGCGGTACCCCTATAGTAAGATTTTCTATTTAAAAATTAAACATAAAATTAAATATTAAAATAAAAATCTTGCAGACCTCCCTGAAGAAGGCCCAAACCAAGGGTCGAAACGTCGGATGTAGTAGAATCACTCCGCTTTATACATTCTATGACCAGAAAAGCCAAAACAGAGGAATTATCAAATAAATAAAGAGAGATAGGGCTGAAGGAAATAGATTTTCGGAGAGTATTTAAGAAAGAACTTTCCGGAATCTAATTTTGCTTCACCTTGCGCTTTCAAGGATACACTATCAATTCTACGCTTACATACATTAAGAACGAGTAAAGACTACATATTCGCTCCAAAACCTTTTTTTTTTGCTTTACCCTTTTGCTTCAAATAGTGTTTTCGACCATCAACTAAACCGCAACAGAGTTGCATTTTATTGACTCAACTATGTACATAAGGAGAAATCGACTATGATGGTGATATTTGAAGTTATGGCTAAAGAAGACTGCTTATGCTCAAACACGGGTTTTACGTTTTTATCCGACGTTTCGGTTACATATATTGTACCTTTATCAAGGAGTTAACACGTACTACACGATAGTTCCTGGTGCCCGGATAAAATCAAATTTCGCAGCTCCTACTGAAAAATATAGGGGGCGATTATACATGCGGGGGCAGCAGGGACTATGTCCAAGGGCTTGACGATCCCTCCCCAGACTATCTGCGAGTTGTCGGGCTTGCCTAGGATGAGGTGGGGTTTGACAGTGGGCCCTGTTAAACCTCTATAAAAAGCTGCATGTATCCGCAAGTAGGCCCCACCAAAGCGACCGTGTGCCGCTCAAAGCGCACAAGCCCAAGTCCTGGTGTTAGGTGGGACGCTAAACAGCCCTGACACGACGGCTCTCCGACGAGACAGGAGGTTTGCGCAGCCCCAAAAAGCCGCCTGGAAAACCAATAATTACGAACAATATAAGAGATAATGCGACTCGATATAATCGGACTCGATATAAAAGACCTAGGCGACGAATAAAGGATCACGATTGGAAGCTTGGAACATGGAACGGCAAGTTGCTAGGTTTCGCAGGCTGCGACGGATGATCTACGATGAATTACATCTCCGAAACTTCGACGTCGTGGCGTTGTAGGAGATTTGCTGGACAGGACAGAAAGTGTGGAAAAGCGGGCATCGCGCGGCTACCTTCTACCAAAACTGTGGCACCACCAACGAGCTGGGAACCGGCTTCATAGTGCTGGGAAAGATGCGCCAACGCGTGATTGGGTGGCAGCCAATCAACGCAAGGATGTGCAAGCTGAGGATAAAAGGCCGTTTCTTTAACTATAGCTTCATCAACGTGCACTGCCCATACGAAGGGAGATCCGACGAGGAGAAAGAAGCGTTCTACGCGCAGCTGGAGCAGACATACGATGGACTGTGGGACGTCAAAATCGTCATCGGTGACATGAACGCTCAGGTAGGAAGGGAGGAAATGTATAGACCGGTCATCGGACCGGATAGTCTGCATACCGTATCGAACGACAACGGCCAACGGTGCATAAACTTTGCAGCCTCCCGCGGAATGGTAGTCCAAAGCACCTTCTTCCCCCGCAAGAATATCCACAAGGCCACATGGAAATCACCTAATCAAGTAACGGAAAACCAAATCGACCACGTTCTAATCGACGGTAAATTCTTCTCCGACATCACGAACGTACGCACTTACCGCAGTGCGAATATTGAATCCGACCACTACCTCGTTGCAGTATGTCTGCGCTCAAAACTCTCGACGGTGATCAACACGCGTCGGAGTCGTCCGCCGTGGCTAAACATTGGGTGGCTACAAGACGGTAGACTAGCCCAAGACTACGCACAGCAGCTGGAAGTGGCACTCCCAACGGAAGAGCAGCTAGGCACAGCATCTCTTGAAGATGGCTGGAGAGATATTCGATCCGCCATTGGAAGCACCGTAACCGCTGCACTAAGCACGGTGGCTCCGGATCAGAGAAACGACTGGTATGACGGCGAATGTGAGCAGTTAGTTGAGGAGAAGAATGAAGCATGGGCGAGATTGCTGCAACACCGCACGAGGGCGAACGAGGCACGATACAAACGGGCGCGGAACAAACAAAACTCGATTTTCCGGAGGAAAAAGCGCCAGTAGGAAGATCGAGACCGTGAGGAGACGGAGGAACTGTACCGCGCTAATAACACACGAAAGTTCTATGAGAAGTTGAACCGTTCACGTAAGGGCCACATGCCACAGCTCGATATGTGTAAGGACATAAACGGGAACCTTTTTACGAACGTGCGTGAGGTGATCCAAAGGTGGCGGCAGCACTACGAAGAGCACCTGAATGGCGATATGGCAGACAACGGTGACGGTATGGTAATGAACCTAGGAGCACGCGCGCAAGACATGCGACTTCCGGCTCCGAATCTCCAGGAAATCCAGCAGAAGATCGGCCGGCTGAAAAACAACAAAGCCCCTGGAATTGACCAACTACCAGGAGAGCTGTTTAAACACGGTGGTGAGGCACTGCTCTAGCTGCACTGGGTGATTACCAAGGTTTTTGAGGATGAGGTTCTGCCACTCCTGCGGGGTGTCGTGTGTCCCATCTACAAAAAGGGCGATAAGCTGGATTGTAGCAACTAATGCGCTATCACATTGTTGAACGCCACCTACAAGGTACTCTCCCTAATTTTATGCCGCCGACTAGCACCAATTGCAAGAGAGTTCGTGGGGCAGTACCAGGCGGGATTTATGGGTGAACGCTCTACCACAGACCAGGTGTTCGCCATACGTCAGGTATTGCAGAAATGCCGCGAATACAACGTGCCCACACATCATCTATTTATCGACTTCAAATCCGCATATGATACAATCGATCGGGACCAGCTATGGCAGCTAATGCACGAAAACGGATTTCCGGATAAACTGATACGGTTGATCAAGGCGACGATGGATCGGGTGATGTGCGTAGTTCGAGTTTCAGGGGCATTCTCGAGTCCCTTCGAAACGCGTAGAGGGTTACGGCAAGGTGATGGTCTTTCGTGTCTGCTATTCAACACCGCTTTGGAGAAAGTAATACGAAGGGCAGGGATTTACACGAGTGGTACGATTTTCACGAAGTCCGTCCAGTTATTTGGTTTCGCCGACGACATTGATATCATGGGACGTAACTTTGAGAGGATGGAGGAAGACTGAAAAGCGAAGCTGAACGGATTGGACTAGCCATCATCACGTCGAAGACGAAGTACATGATAGGAAGAGGCTCAAGAGAGGTCAATGTAAGCCACCCACTACATTCGTTACTTGGGCTCACTGGTGACCGCCGATAACGATACCGGCAGAGAAATTCGGACACGCATCATGGCAGGAAATCGTACGTAATTTGGACTCCGCAAGTTCGAATAGAGTTGCCGCCGTACCAAACTGATAATCTACAAAACGCTCATTAGACCGGTAGTCCTCTACGGACACGAGACCTGGACGATGATCGTGGAGGACCAACGCGCGCTTTGAAAGGAAAGTGCTGCGTACCATCTATGGTGGGGTGCAGATGGCGGACGGTACGTCCCGAGGAGCAAACATGTTGCACAAAAGTTTCTGTGACCCATGTGTATTCAAATTTGGTCACATTTGAGTTGCTGCAACAAAATCCGTCAGGATTGTGCTGCTAGGGGTGGAGGAGGCGATTGAACCACGAGTTGCATCAGCTATTGGGAGAACCATCCATCGCTCACACCGTGAAGTCTGCGGTGGGCCGGGCACATAGAAAGAATGACGGACAGTAATTCGGTGAAAATGGTTCTCGACGAAAATCCGACGGGAAAGCTAGGTGCACAGCGAGCAAGGTGGATCGATCAGATGAAGGACGATTTGTGGACCCTCCGCAAACTGCGTGGTTGGCGAAGTGCAGCCATGGACCGAGCTGAATGGTGAAGACTTTTATGTGCAGCACAGGCCACTCCGGCCTTAGTCTGATAATGAGTTATACATAAAGTTGTGACAAAACGTTCTATGCTAAGACAATGTAACAAAAAAACGGGACTTAGTTAACTCCTTGATAAAGGTACAATATATGTAACCGAAACGTCGGATAAAAACGTAACGTTTTTGAGCATAAGACTGAAAGCCATAACCTCAAATATGTACATAAGTGTCTCCAAACCACCAACAGACCCAATCACAGAGTTGGAGTGTACGTGATCCAACAACCAACCAATCCATTTGATCCAACAAGGTCTACAAGTCACTTCGTTTCCAGATTTGGTTTTAATTGCCCCAATTAAGCCCGTTTGTAGCATCAAACCACTGAACTAGCCACGCCAGATTTTTTAATCCGACTAGGTCCGATTCCGGACATTTATTTTACTTGAGATTTACATTTCATTAAACAAACTATATCCAGTGGGATCTCTTAACCATCCAAAGACTTACTTCAGAGTTGAATTTTCTTGATCCGAATAGGTACTATGGCGATTTCGGCTTTTAACCAACCCTTTTCAAAGTAGGATTTTTTTTATGATAGCTATTTTGGCAATCAACTTACTCAAACCAGAGTGGGATTTTATTAATCCAACCAGGCTTAGTACTAGTTCCAAATCATCGTCAGATCCACTATAGAGGAAGATTTTCTTCGATAGCGAAGCCGTACATCGGCCGATCAACTCCAGAATTGAATATTATTGACCCAACAAGATATAGCAGTGCATGGGCCCTGAAAATTTTCTTTGATTTGCGTAAGTTTTTTTTTCGTAAATATTTCCAGTATTTTTTCATACTCTATCATAGATTATAGAATCTTACAAAAACCATTACCATAGGAATTATTCTTTTATTACATTACGCAAAACATAGTGATTCTGAACTCCCCTCAAAACCTTCTTGTTTGGCTTGTTTTTGATAATATTCAAATAGTTCTTTCATAGGCGCATGGTATTCTATTTCCGCTTCGTAAAAGAGGGGCGCCCATTAAATGTTCTGCCAAGGGCGCTGGGAGCTCACGCTACGGCTCTGGGAGTGTTACTTTGGTTTTTAAGCCGTTCACTTTATATTGTTTATTAAGAAAATCTAGCTTCAAGTTATTTTAAAATGTATATTTTTACTATAAGTTTTCAATATACAGCATAGCAGAACTGCTCTGGCTAACATATCTAATCAAATCCGATGATATCAGGGGCCGTACACATATTACGTAAGCACTTATGGGGGAAGGGGGTCCGTAATTTTCTTAAGCACCATATAAATAAAAAATCATTTGTATGAAAAAAATGTTACATGGGGGGAGGGGGTGTCAAAAAAAACCAGAAAAAATGCTTACGTAATACGTATGTGTACGACTCCTTACTAGCTTTTAGCAAACGGCTTAAAAACCAGACGTGTTACCAGTAATGCAAGTAAACGGCGCGTTTTTTTTTATCCGAAATTTTGTAAATTTCGAATGGTTTTTCAATTAATTCCAATTTGCTGTTATAATATAACCATTTAAGTATAGAATTGACATATTTTTGGCAATAAAATTTTATTACAATAAAATCGTCTCCTCCGATCTGGCACCCCTGGCGCTGACACAGAAACTGCATTGTGGGCCCTTTTTATTGCGCTCTGGTTGTTTTGGGTGCATCTCCTTTTTTTTCCTCTTCACTGAAGGGAGTCAATTCTAAGTCCCTTCTCGAAATGAGTCAGACAAAAACACGAAACGGTTCTAAGCCGACTAAGGCGACTGGGGATCCGCGTGAGGCTAGACTTAATTTAAAAGTTCTCACGATGCGACCCCGGCCACGGGGTGTGTGTGCAGACTTTGGCGCCGAATTGCGAAGGTTGATTTGAAATGAGAAAAACTGCTTTGACGGGTTAAGAGAAGACGAAGCCACATCGCGGAGGAATCGAAAAGAAGGAAAAAACAAATCTCATCATCATCAATTTTTGGCGGCTTTTTTCCAGGGATTCAGTGGAGGCGATTTCGGGAAAAACGATCCAATTAGAGTAACGCGGGGCAAATGTTTGCACCTAACTAAGGCCCTTCTTGAGGTTTTGCGTAGTTTTTCAGTATTACAACAGTTAGCTTATTGGTGTCGTAAAAATATCAATGTGATAAAGAGATGTAACAAATTGTTCTGCATGCCAAAAAACCTTAACTCTCTCATACTGCGTTGACTGATCGTGATCAAGGATTTAGCTTTGATACGTTATGAATCAGATAACTCTGTTCAAGAAAAATTGGCTCGGCATTGAAATCGATGACAGCGCTCAGCAATCATAAACGCGTACCTTTACCCCGCACTACTCTAATGTCTATAGCCCAATTGCAACGGATGAAAGATTCTAAGTTACTCAGTGACAAAAGATTGACAAATGCTGGTTTCTGTCGCACTCAATCTTTTCTAATGTTGCTCAACGTATTCGAAAATCGTCGAACCATTAAAATGCCATTAAATAAATGAAATTTTAATACACGCCCCGCAGGAATGACATTGGACCCATGCGTCGCGTCGTCGTTTTTTAGATGCACAAAAACCAAGCGGAGTTCATCGTCGAAAGCCCTTCGGGGGCTTTCATTTTTTTATTCTTCCATCGTCAATCAGCGATTGCTCTCATCTTCACTTCGCCACTTGGCTCGGGAAGCTGATTCATCTCGTTGTAGGTACTCACCGCTCAAAATTAAATAGAGATTATAAGTTCATTATTACAGGCTTATTAGCGCCATCATTTTCGACCCAAAAACCCGAAATTAGTCTCATCTGATTGGTTTTTTTTTCTCGCTCATTTTTTAGAGTGCAGGCAGCATCATCATTTCTGAGCTTTCTGAGGATGGACTGCGATCTGACGTGACCTGGTCCAGTTCCCGAGGACCTTGAGAGCCAACGGGCGATGATTGTCCGTTGACATGACAGAGTGAATCAATTATGGAAGCTCCGTTTTTCTGGCTGCTGAAATTTGGCCGGGTCAGTTACTCCGATGCAGATTATTTGAATAAATGACACCTTCTTCAAGAGGTCCATGGAACGAGGATCGATTCCTGTGGAACACCGATCCTTGGACCGGTTCTGTGGAATATCATGTATGACGGAGTATTACGCTTAAATCTACCGGCTGGTATGAAAATAGAATGCTTTGCGGATGATGTAGTGCTAGAGACCACAGGAGACACTCTGGACGAAGTTGAATTGAAAGCTTCGTACGCGATTAGCAGAGTCGAAGAATGGCTCGAATCAAGGAGGTTGGCGTTAGCACATCACAAGACTGAGGTTGTTGTGGTGCATAACCACCATGGGTTGCAGCAAGCGAGGATAAACGGGACCTGCACAGTTAACCCCGGGAGGTCATTAAAGCGTCTGGGCGTGATGATCGACGATAAGCTCAATTTTACGAGCCACGTCGATTATGTATGCCAAAGGGCTTCATTGGCAATAAAATCTTTATCGCGAATGATGTCCAACGGATCGGCGGTGCAATGTCAGGTGCGTAAGCTTATAGCGGGTGTAGCATTGTCTATTATCCGAAACGGCGTACCAGCATGGTCCAAAGCACTTAAGGCCGGGTGCAATGTTAAGAAATTAATCAGGATACACCGGCTGATATGTCTGCGGGTTGCTAGCGCATACCGCACCATATCTAATGAGGCGGTGTGCGTCATTGCTGGGATGATGCCGATAAACATACTTCTGGAGGAAGATGTGGAGTGCTTCAACGACAAGGACTCGGTGCAAGTGCGACGTGTCAAGAGAGCAGCTTCGTTGTTCAAATGGTAAAGAGCATGGGACACCGCAGTCAAAGGGTGTTGGACCCACAGACTGATTCCGCATTTGTCCAACTGGGTCGATAGAAAGCATGGTCAGGTCAACTTCACACAGGTGTTGGCTGAACATGGCTGCTTTTAAAAGCTTCTGCATAGGTTCGGGTTCGCAGATTCTGCGGAATGCCCAGAATGTGTAGGTGGTAGAATCGGCAGAGCATGTGATGTTTGCATGCCCGCGATTCGATATTGAACGCAATGCTATGCTGCTTGTCAGCGGCATGGATACAACCCCGGACAACCTCGTTGAGCGTCTCAACAGATTATGTCGAAACTACAGCGCTGGTGGCGTCTTGAACAAAACCAGCAACTGCAGTAGAGACTACTGTGATGTAGTCACCCCTACAACAAAAACGTCGCGGGTAGGCTGCGAGGACCTCCGTATGTAGATATAGAGGTCATTGCGGTGCACGCGTGGCGTTTATTGTCGGGATGCTCGTCTTCTCCGTTTATGATACAGACCGATAGGTTACTATCATAGCTTGCGATCGACCGGTGGTGAGGTTACCACCCTTGAAGTCGATGTTTCTTTATAACGTCGAGTGCGTTAGCATAAGCGTGAGCGTTCTCAATAGTCCTCCTCTGATGTATTGCTTAATTGTGGCCCAGGACTGGTGAAAAGGTTTTGGTTTTAGTGGGTCGATCAGACATTACATTTCGGAATTATTGAAAAAACATTGTTTTTTCCCTGGAAAAAAAAATTCTGGATGGATTTTTTTTCAAAGCTTTGGCAATGGAGGCAATACATTTTAATCAATGCAAAACACTTGCAAAATGATCGAAAAAATATGATCTATTCCCCTAATGAGCTTTTTTGATCTTTCTAACGTGATTTGTCAATTTTTTTTTTAATGCACGAGAAAGGCATCATCACTGCTAAGTGGATTAATCTGTTTTTTTAGGGTTCCAACACTAGAGATATAATTCTCGCAGTTTTCAAAGAGGGTATAAGATTTATCTCCCTTGACGATGAAGTATTTTCATCATGGCGTCCATGAAGTACATATTGTCAAAATCTGCTTCGGGATTATGGGGCCGTACACTAGTTACGTAAGCAAATTTACTGGGTTCAACACTCCCTTCCCCCATGTAAGATTTTTCCCATTTTTCTTAATTTATGTGGAGCATAGGAAAATTGCAGACCCGCCCTACCCCCATAAGTGCTTACGTAATTAGTATACGACCCCTCACACACAATGTAATATTGCTGCTTTCCTGGGTCAGCCTCTATCGCGACTCTATCGCTGTTCCATGGATGCTTCCATACCATCGCGAAAGATAATCGCCAGAGGAATCTCAATTTCGTGACATATTCAGATACTTCACCTAATGATAAGGGTATGCGATAACACACTTTTTCCTAACGAAACGAAACGAAACGAGATTTGAAATTTCTATATTGATTCGAATCGAAACGAAACGAAATATAAATTTACTTTCGAAACTTCGAAACGAAACGAAATTTTATTTTTTTTGCGGAATTTTTATTAAATTGGTTTTACATTATGTACGTAATTCTGATTTCACTTTTTCAAAGTCAAATAACTGTTTTACCATATACAGATGTGCTCGACTTGCGGCTAGCGGCAGCATAGTCTCATATACAATCAGCTCGACGAACTGAGATATTCTCTGTGTGTCCTTGGCATATGAGAACAGCTGTTTTGGTCAGTATGAGCTGAAAGAAATCATATGTAAAGAACTTTCAGCAATTTTAATGATCTTTCAACCCGCTCAGGATTTTTTTTTTGCAAATTTCATGCGAAGATCTAGAAATGCCCACAAATCTTCAATATTCCTTACATATTGTGGAAATAGTCAAAGAAGAGCTTAACTTGATTAACTGTACACATCGTAGTTGCTATTCATGATTGGTCGAGAAACAACAAATATGCACAGCTCACCAATTAAATAATATTCTTGGGATACAAAAAGTTATTCTTATTGTATATGTTATGAACCTAGAAACATGAAATGAATTTATACAAATTAAAATTGAATTATATTATATATATTACCTACCTTCTTACTTACCTTGAAACTTGTAATTAAACACACACATACAGACACTAAACTCCACTCGAATAATCCCAAAACCCACAAGGTACAAACAACAAGAAACAAAAACCCACATATCAGTTCAATAGAAGCTATCATCCACTAAAGTGCGCGTTCTCTAATCGAGTTTCTACCACAATCCGAAAAACCAGATTTTGTGGTCTTCCAGTAAGTCGGTCCGTCGTATTCAAGATCGTTTCTCGGTACCGCGACAGTGTCCGTGCGAGTGGATCCAGTGTCCCCAAATTCGTCGTCGAAAATCTCCCGTAACATTGGTGCCGAAACCCGGGAGTAAAGTTGCAGTGCAGTTAACCTCATCACCACGTGCTTCGGAAGGTTGCTGCATCGATTTGTCATCTCGTCGCGGTCAAGTGTTCGCAGTTCGGATCGGATTCTTCATTAGTAACCGTCCATACAGCAGCATCATCATCTCGTTCGTTCAGCAGCAGCATCATCTCGTCGTCGTCGTCATCGTCGCAGCCAAGCGGCAGAGAAAGTACCTACAGTGGATGTGAAGAATAGTGTCGTCGTGAGTAGCAACCCGGCGGCGAACAGTGCACAGCGGTACAGAAGGCGTAAAAATCGTACCCAAAATCCAAGCACTTTATCGGAAGAAAAACAGAGTAGCAGATTTATTTCGTCGTCGTCGTCGTCAACCCTAAGCGATAAACACCGTAGAGGGAGGTGAGAGTAAGGTTGTGGCAGGTAGCGGAAATATCAGGTACGTGATTAGGCTAATTGGTGAAGGTCCAGCATGACACCCAAGAAGAAGACGAGTAGTAAAATGACAAAATTGAAAATTTTATATCGTCGACGAACGAATATTTTGGGCTCCGCAAACCTAATTAAATCGTTTAACGACACGTTCGACCCTGCTAATAGTGGTCAAGTGCCCATTCGCATTCAACGTCTTGATGCGCTATGGCGTGAATTCGAGGAAACTCAAGAAGAAATTGAGATCTTGGAGGAAGCAGAACAGGATTTCCTCCAAGAAAGAGAAGAGTTCCAAACCCTTTATTACGAGCTCAAAGCGTCGTTACAGGGTAAACTTCCTGTACAACCACCCGTACCTCCGCCGCTTCCTCCTGCCCAACCATTGAATTCCTCCGTTCCTATTTCGTCAAGCGTTCGTTTGCCCGAAATTAAATTAAAAGAGTTCACGGGTAATCTCGAAGATTGGATTCCGTTTCGCGATCTGTTCGTCTCGCTTATACACTCGAGCGTGCAGCTAACTGCGGTGCAGAAAATGCATTATTTACGAGCTGTACTCCATGGCGATGCAGCTCGTATAATTTCTTCGCTAGAGATTTCTGCCAATAACTATCTCATTGCGTGGAATTTGTTGAAGGAACGATACGAAAACCCGAAATTGTTGGTAAAACGGCACCTGTCTGCCATACTCACAATTCCTGCGTTAAAAAAGGAGTCTGCACAGGGCCTTGCAGAACTTGCTGACGAGTTCGATCGCCATGTGCAACTGTTGGATAAACTCGACGGTGCTGAGAACCACTGGAATTCATTCCTGGTCGAACGGTTGAGCCAATGCCTTGATCACATTACACTTCGTGAGTGGGAAACACACGTTTCTGAAGACGACGATTATCCGAAGTATCAAGAACTCCTCGAATTTATCCACAGAAGATCGCGAATCGCACAAACTCTTAAGCTCTCCCAATCGGCAAACGTCCAATCCGAGAATAAGCACCCCAAATCACGGGCAATCACTTCCCACATCGCCTCTGACAATGGGCCCAGGTGTGTCAGCTGTAAGCAAGCACACTTCCTGTTCCAGTGTGAACAATTTCGAACGCTCTCCCCCCAACAACGGTTTGAAGTCGTGAAGAAGCATGGACTGTGCATCAATTGTTTGAAAGGAACACATCAAGCGAAGAACTGTTCCAGCGGGTCCTGTAAAAGCTGTGCGAAGAAACATCATTCGTTATTACATCTGCCTCCCCTCTCATCGGCCACTGGTTCACAACCAGTAACAACAACAAAGCCACCGGTGCTGAACAAACCCGTTGAAGCAAATAGTTCGCAATCGTGTCAAATGTCGCACTTCATTCCGAATCGTGTCGAAGGCTCGCCGTCAGAAGAGCCCGCGGTAGTCTTACCACCTGTCACACCATCGGTTCTCTCGCAGTCGTCGCGCGGTAGTTCTCTCCCAAATCATTCAGTGTCGTCGGTTGATTTCGTTGTAAACCCTCCATCCACTGCCTGTCAAAGTGCAGAAGTGATCACCCAAGCTCGGCAGTCAACAGTTATTCTGTCAACCGCAGTGATTAAAGTGAAAGACGTTGATAACAAATACATTCTCGCCAGAGCTCTGTTAAACAGCGGCTCACAGCCAAGCTTTATCTCTGAAGCTTTGTGCCAAAAGCTAAGACTGAAGCGGACAAGGTTAAACTCACCAGTTAGTGGAATCGGACAATCCGTAGTCAACGTTCGCTACTCTGTATCGTTAGCCATTTCTTCTCGTTTCGAAACATTCACTGCTCAATTGGACTGCCTGGTACTACCGAAGCTTACCGTTTCACTGCCTAGTCACCACATAGACGTCTCTCGCTGGAGAATCCCCCGGAATCTCCCTCTCGCTGATCCACAGTTCAACATCAGTCAAAGTGTGGACATTATCATCGGAGCATCACTGTTCTATGAACTGCTCGAACATGACAAAATCTCGCTTGCTGCTGGATATCCAACGCTGCAGAAGACAGTGCTGGGATACATAGTCTATGTGACACTAGAACAGCCAACGCCTGAAACCGGTGGACGTCAAACACATTTGCCGCATTTGTGCTGACGAAACACTCGATTCCCAACTCCAGCAGTTCTGGAAAATTGAAAACTTTGACGAAGGTAAAGCACTCAATCCAGATGAACAACATTGCGAAGAGCATTTCCAAGCCACCGTCGCCCGTGATGATACGGGCCGCTATATTGTCCGTCTGCCGCTCAAGGAAGAAAAGCTATCAATGCTTGGAGATTCGCATACTGCTGCCCTGCGGAGATTCCAACAAATGGAAAAAAGGTTTGCTAGCGATCAAGATCTTCGTCATAGCTACATGCAGTTCATGAGTGAATACGAGAGCTTGGGTCACATGGAAGAGGTATCCGTCGCGTCGCGTAGCCCACAGTTTTTTCTTCCCCACCATGCCATCCAGCGCCCAGAGAGTACAACTACCAAAACACGTGTGGTGTTCGACGGATCCTGCCGAGGGCCTGCCTCGATATCGTTGAACGATGCACTGTATATCGGACCCACAGTGCAACCAGCCCTCTTTTCTACCGTCGTAAACTTCCGTCTACCACGTTTCGCCATCACCGCTGATGCGGAGAAAATGTTCCGGCAAATATGGATCCACCCAGATGACCGGAAATACCAGCAGATCCTCTGGCGGGACAATCCATCCGATAATATTCGATCGTATCAACTGAAAACCGTTACGTACGGTTTGGCAAGCTCACCGTTCCACGCTGCTCGCGTGCTGAATCAACTAGCCATCGACGAAGGTCATCGTTTCCCACTAGCTGTTCCAGTCATTCTGAAAGGCACCTACGTGGACGACGTCATCTCAGGACACGACAATCACGACACTATGGTCGAAACATGTGAGCAGCTGATGGAGATCATGAAGTCTGTAGCGTTTGTTTTGCGAAAGCGGGCTGCAAATTACAAAACGGTTCTCAGCAAAGCTCCCCAAGAGTTGTGGGAAACATTTGCAGAATTAGAGTTCGACCGTTCGCAATTAATCAAAACACTGGGTCTGCTGTGGTTCCCCCAAAAGGACGAGTTCAAGTTCAAAGTCCCAGCACTTCCTGAATGAAATGTCGTAACCAAACGAATAGTAGTGTCCGAGATGTCTCAACTCGTTGATCCACTGGGAATCCTCAGACCAATGCTCATGAACGCAAAATGTTTATACAACACCTCTGGGCAGCTAACTTGCCGTGGGATTCTGAGATTGCGGAAGAGTCAGCAACTTAGTGGAAGAAATACCGAACTGACATAAGGCAACTCAAGCTCTGCAAGTTCCCAGAAGGGTTCTTTGGAACACTGAACGAAAATGCACGATCCATTGTTTTCTGCGATGCCTCGCAAAGGGATACAGTTGCTGCATTTACATGGTGTCACCAGATGAGTTAGGTCAACTACACTCGCATTTACTCACATCAAAATATCAAGTAGCACCTCTTCGAGGGTTATCTATTCCAAGCTTGGAACTTTGTGCAGTTCCCCCCGGGAGTCTAGTCGTCTACAGCCTCATAAGCAACCTCAACTTCACAGTGCCAGTGATGTTTTGAACCGACTCAACTGTCGCACTACACTGGATCAAATCTAGATCGAATACATGGAAAGTATTTGTCTCAAACCGCATCGCAAAGGTTCAGCGCCTATCGAAAGGATCGCAATGGATGCACGTGCCGACCGACCTGAACCCTGCCGACCGCATCTCCGAGGAATGCTTGCCAGTCAGATCCTGCACGACAAGTTGTGGTGGCATGGTCCAGCGTACCTCACCTCCCCGTCGAATTGTGGCCAAAGTGTTTCGGTTTCGATGCCGACCAAGTCGGAATTACAAGAAGAGAAGCGCCCTTTGGTGTCCCTAAATTCGGTCGAAGAGAACGCAACTATGTTTTCAATGAATTCTCAGAATTAGCAAAGCTAACAAGATTCGTCGCTTACTGTTTCCGATTTAGGAACAACTGCAAATTACCGAGAAATCAGCGTGTACTCACTGCTCTGGCGCCTAAGGCGCGTTAAAATCACTGGTTCGCCTGGCTCAGCAACAAGAATTTCCAATGGAGGTTCAACAGTACACCCGTAATTTCACGGAAACTACTGGCAGAATTGCATCGAAGTCACCACACAAGAATCTCAACATTTTCATGGACAAATTTTGACTTCTTCGTATTGACGGGCGACTGTAAAACTTGGATCCGCCATTCGATACCCGCCATCCACACACAGCATATACCCGCCATGCTCACAGCTTATCACAAGTTTAGCTGGCTGATTGTGCGGTCCATTCATCTTCAGACTCTCCATGGTTGACCTTCTCAGTTACTCGCCATTGGTGGCAACTCCGGGGTAGAGACTGGGCTCGTAAGGTTGTACGCAAATGTGTCACTTGCTTTCGGTGCAATCCTACTGTAGCAAACCAGATCATGGTACCTATACCATTCGTCTGTCTCAAGCCAGCTCGAGCCTCTACGTATGCTGGGATGGATTATTGTGGGCCGTTTTTCGTTCGTCCACAGATTGGGAGAGGTTCGTCGGTTAAAGTGTACGTCGTGTTATTCGTCTGCTTGGTGGTAAAGGCCGAGATCGTTGCTGATCTGTCGACCGCCGCGTGTATCAACGCCGTCAAACGCTTTATCGCCTGTCGCGGTCGGGTTCTCGAGATACATTGCGATAACGCAACCGCATTCGTCGGGGCGGATCGCGAGTTACGGAAGCTGCGGAAGGAATTCCAGCAGCAGTTCAAGTCCGCGGAATGGGGCGAGTACTGTGGAAATGGCATCACGTTCCGATTCATCCCGGCACGTTCGCCACATTTTGGTGGCATCTGGGAGGCCGGAGTGAAATCTTTTAAGTACCACTTCCGCCGTATCATGGGACAACAGGCTTTCTCAATGGATCAACTCCTCACGGTCGTAGCCCAGATCGAATCTGTCCTGAACTCTCGCCCTCTCGTCCCTCTTTCTGATTCTCCAGATGACCTAACAGCTCTGACACCAGGACACTTTTTGATTGGGGAGCCTCTAGTCTCAATCCCCGAGCCAGACCTGCTTCATCTGTCCCTAATCGCCTCACCCGTTTGCAGGACATGCAACGCTCAATTCAAGATCTGTGGCGCTGCTGGTCTCAGGACTATGTAAAGCCAGCTACATCAGCGTAGCAAGTGGAGACGCCCATCTGCGGACGTTCGAAAGGGTCAACTGGTGCTTTTGAAACTCGACAACTACCCTCACTACAATGGCCTCTTGGACGCATCGTAGAAACCATAGCCGGGTCAGACGGCCGAGTCCGCGTTGTGGTGGTTAAAACGGGTGCTGGGGAATACAAGCGGGCAGTCACGGAGATTGCGGTGCTCCCAATCGATTCCGACAACGAAGAGAAGGATGGACCAGCATTATCGCCACCTGGCGACCCAGTAGTCGGTTGAAACGGACGGTTTCAACGGTGGCCGGCATGTTATGAACCTAGAAACATGAAATGAATTTATACAAATTAAAATTGAATTATATTATATATATTACCTACCTTCTTACTTACCTTGAAACTTGTAATTAAACACACACATACAGACACTAAACTCCACTCGAATAATCCCAAAACCCACAAGGTACAAACAACAAGAAACAAAAACCCACATATCAGTTCAATAGAAGCTATCATCCACTAAAGTGCGCGTTCTCTAATCGAGTTTCTACCACAATCCGAAAAACCAGATTTTGTGGTCTTCCAGTAAGTCGGTCCGTCGTATTCAAGATCGTTTCTCGGTACCGCGACAGTGTCCGTGCGAGTGGATCCAGTGTCCCCAAATTCGTCGTCGAAAATCTCCGTAACAGTATACTTGCTTCGGAGTTTCCAATTCATGACCAATAACGATGCTTACAGTCAATTTAGGGTTAGGAGAGGAAAATTAGTTTAGTTTAACATTCATTGTTATAAAACAGTGGTTCTCAATCTTTTTCTTGTTAGGTACCCCTTCGAACTTGTGCATTAATTGAGGTACCCACTATAATTTTTTTGCTGTAAATGAAAATAATCGTAGCTCTTAAAGTATATTTAAAATGGATAACTCCATAAACTTATTTAAAGGAGGCTTCCGAGCCTCTTGAAAGGAGGCTTCCGAGCCTTTTGAAAGGAGGCTTCCGAGCCTTTTGAAAGGAGGCTTCCGAGCCTTTCGAGAGGGCTTCGAGGCTCTTGAAAAGAGCTTTCCGAGCCTTTTAAAAAAGGAGAAAAGAAGAAAAAAAGTTTAAAGAAGAAAGCTTGAAAAAAGATTTCCGGGCCTCTAGAAAGGAGGATTTCAACCCTCTTTAGAGTAGGCTTCCGAGCCTTTTAAAATGAGGCTGTCGAGCCTGTTCAAAAATCCCTTCCGAGCCCCTTGAAAAGATCCGAGGCTTTTAAAAGAAGCAGAAAAAAGGAAATTTCTAGAAAAACAGCTTGGCTTCCGGGCCTCTTAAAAGAAAGTTTTCGAACCTCTTGAAATGATGCTTCCGGGTCACTTGAAAGGAGGCTTCCGAGCTGCTTGGAAGGAGGCTTCCGAGAAGCGTAGAAGGATGCTTCCAATTCTCTTGCAACAAAGCAACTGAGCTTTTCGGGAAAAAGTCTTCATGTCTTTCAAATGGAGGCTTTCGAATCTGTAGACTCTAGATTTTAGTTAAAAATCATATTCTTAACATATTATTCAACATTATGTTTTGACCCGGAAGATTGGATAAAAGATTTTTAAATTTGTTCAGTCGAGGTTTTGCCCTTTTGATCTTTTGTCCCACATCTTTTCATCCATTGTACTGGTTGTGGAGGACAATATTCAAAATGCCGTGATTCACTGATCGCCATGCATAGGGTAAGGGAGGTATTTTGGACCATCAGTTCGGCGCCTCATATTTTGAAACACTGAGAACAAATTCCTCTTGGTGGTCCAAAATAAGAGCCCCGTAAGGGTGATCCCTCCTTAGCCGTGCGGTAAGACGCGCGGCTACAAAGCAAGACCATGCTGAGGATGGCTGGGTTCGATTTCCGGTGCCGGTCTAGGCAATTTTCAGATTGAAAATTGTCTCGACTTCCCTGGGCATAAAAGTATCATCGTGTTAGCCTCATGATATACGAATGCAAAAATGGTAACCTGGCTTAGAAACCTCGCAGTTAATAACTGTGGAAGTGCTTAATGAACACTAAGCTGCGTGGCGGCTCTGTCTCAGTGTGGGGATGTAATGCCAATAAGAAGAAGAAGAAGGGTGATCCAAAATACATCCTTTACCCTATTATGTACAAGACAAAGTTTAGAAATAAAAAAATACAAAACTTTATCAATAAGTTTGGATTAAAACTGTGATTCATCCGCCATTAAGCATTTCGTCCGAGGTACCTCCTGGGCCCGGCGAAAGTACCCCCAGTGGTACATGTACCCCAGGTTGAGAACCGCTATTATAAAAGACCGAGAAATGCTCTGCATCTCCGTGAGCGCTACGGGAAAAGAATCGTTGGTTAGTAGAGAAGATAATTCATGTGAAGCCCCTTGGTTAGCGACTAAATATTTAGGGGCCGTACACATATTGCGTAAGCACTTATGGGAGGAGGGGGGGGTCGGTCAATATTTTACGCTCCATATAAATAAAAATGCATTTATATGAAAAAAAATCTTACATGGGGGGAGGGGTGGTCGAAAAACCCAGAAAAATTGCTTACGTAATAAGTGTATGACCCCTTATTGTAAACGAAGTTATTTTGAAAACAAGAAGACGAAAACTGTGTTAGAAATCAATCCAACACAATTCAATATGCTTCGTTTAATAAGCTTCTACAATACGATCGATTCCGCACTAAATAATTCTGTGCTCTGCGATGCAGACATTAGTTTTATCACTTCGCGTTCTCTCACACTAACTGGCGTGATCAGCATCTACAAGATCGATAACAAATTTTTGCTACGCGATGTAGATTTTTTTCACTTCGCGTTCTCTCGGACCAGCTGCCGTCCCATGACCAGCAGCAACACGATAGATTCCGCATTCATATTGTACAAATAGTAAAAAATATCACAAAATATAAATTTGAAACTTGGAAACACTAAAGACGTTTCATAGAAGAAAACTACATACTTATTTGCCGACTAAGAATAGGGTTATTAGAAAAAAATGTATAACCTAAAATTTTGAAAACAACTTAACGAGTTTGTTCAGCGGCGCTGCCAAAATTTTTGATAATATGAAGAATGGTTTAAGTTTAAATTTGTTTCGAAATTCCGCGGAATTCCGTTAAATTTCGTTAGAAGCTAGTTTTTTCTAGCGAAATTTTTCTAATTTTACGAAACGAAACGAAATCAAGAAATGCGATTTCGCCATGCTGAAATTCCGCGAAATTCCGCGGAATTTCGTTTCGAACCACCTGAAACGAAATTTTTCGAAATACCGCATATGCTTACCTAATGATCATTCATCATATCAGGGATGCCAGCTGTCTGTGTAACCTCAGTAAAATATCTGTATTTGTCTGAATGAGGCTACAAAGGTATACTGGAACTGGAAAATTACTCAAAACCATACATTTTTGATATCTTCGAACATCAAGGCTTCAATCATCTAAAAGTCGATCTGATTTTTTCTATAGAGTAATTAATAATGTATAATGAAATTAATGGTAATTCATTTAGTTTCCATCAACGGCCCAGCTGAGCGGACCATTACCAGCAGATCTTCGTCACTCTGGATCTATCCAGTCCCTCCGGATTCACAAAACGCCAATTTTAAATATGCGTTTTCCGCTTCAGAGCTGTCCTTCGCCCTCTAAATTAGTAACGGAAAGACATCCGGTCCCGATAGGATTGGTCTTCCTATAATCATAAACCTCTCTACCTCCGCCAAAATACGGTTCTGGTGTTGATCAACCAAACTTGGTCTAAGGAAACCTTTCCGGATGAGTAGCGGAAACGGCTCGTTGTACCCATCCTCTAGAACAGCATTTCCTCCCGAGATGTTACAAAGTATCGGTCTTGGAAATGTTAGTAAATTAGTGACTGAGGGGTAAATTAGAAGCCCACGAATGGTTCGGTTTTTGTTAACAAGCGTTCCACCCGAGATACGGGCTTCTTCTTTCTTCTTATTGGCATAACATCCCTACACTGGGACAGAGCCGCCTCGCAGCTTAGTGTTCATTAAGCACATCCACAGTTATTAACTGAGAGGTTTCTAAGCCAGGTTACCATTTTGCATTCGTATATCATGAGGCTAACACGATGATACTTTTATGCCCAGGAAGTCGAGACAATTTCAATCCGAAAATTGCCTAGACCGGCACCAGAATCGAACCCAGCCACCCTCAGCATGGTCTTGCTTTGTAGCATATCCCCCAAAACAGGTACAGGCACATATTTCGCATACCTAGATGTACTGAAGAACGCCTACAACGACGGCAATAGTTCAATTCATTTTCAAATCTACCTTACGAGATGGTGTCTCTATGTCAGTGTGGTGAAATACATTGTCTGGATCAATAAATATGTTGGTTGATTAGTTTATGAGTTTGCATGCGACTTTATCTAGTGGATTTCATCTATCAAGTAGAATAACTCATAAAATATTTAACTGATCTTTGGAATCCGTCTAAGCCAGGCCTTGGATTTGGCATTCAGTTGGGCATCTCAACCTGTAGGTGATCCGCAAATTATGTTTGATGAGGCACGTAAGCTTTTGTTTGAATACATGCCCAAAGCACCCCCAATCTTATAGGATCTGGCATTTGTGCAGGCAATTTATTGCAGTTTAGGAATTTCAAGGTAAGTTAGCACATTAATTATCTTAATTATCATTTCCATTACGAATTTCTTTAGAACATCTTTTACGAATTTCTTTAGGAAACTCCTTATGGAATATATACGAAAAAAATGTTTCAGGAATTCCTTTGAAAAAGGAATTCATCTGGAAATTCTATAAAGAATTTCTTCTGAAATTGTTTATCGACACCTTTTTTAAGCAATTCCTTCGGAAATTTCTTCAAGAATTGCTTCGGAAATACCTCCTTATGTTTTTTTTCGGCAATTATTCCATGAATTCATTAAAACAGAAATTTTCTCAAGGAACTTCTCCAAGCAATTCTTTTAAAACATTCTTCGGGAATCCTTCCAGAACTTCCTGCAGGAATTCCTCCGAAAATGCTTTCATGACTTAATTCCGAAATTCTTGCAGTAATACCTTGGTAATTTTTTAGTGTTTGTTGTTTATTTTTTTTTGTTTTACTCTTTCGAAAATTCAATTAGTAACTCCATCGAAAACTATTTCATTCTATAATTATTTTTCAAAGGATTTTCGGAAATAAATTCCGAAAGAATTTCTGCAGAAATCTACGAGGGAATTTTGGAGGCTTTTCGAAGAAACTTTTAAAGAAATCTATGGAGAAATATCAAAAGAAATTCTTGACGGATTTTTATTTAGAAAAAAAATCGCGACTAGTTCTCAAATGAATTTTTGGAGGAGTTTTTGAAGAAATTTCTGGAGGGTGTAGGAGTTTCCAAATAAATTTATTTAAAAGAGAGCCTGAATCGATTTTCAATAATAATTCCCGTCGGAACTGCTAAAAAAGTTTTTGAAGGTATTTTTAAAAGACTTCCCCAAAAAATTCCTAAAGGAATTTCCAGAGATATCCATAAAGGAATGTCTGAAGGTATTTTGAAGAAATTTATGAAGAGATTCCTAACAGAATTTCAGAGGAAATGCCTACTGGTATATCTGAAATAATTCCTAGATAAATCCAGGAATTCCTTTGGAATTTTTCTTAGAAATCGATTTGCAGTTTCCCTCGGAATTTGCCTCAGGGAGTCCTACAAAAACTCTTCCGGAAACGAATTCCAGAAAGTCTTTCGGATTCTTTCGGATATTCCTTCGAATTTCCCTCGGAAATTCATCCACGCATTCGTTCAGAAATTTGTTAAGGAAAACCTTGAGAAAATCGTTGAGATATTCATCCGAAAATTTCAAATTTCTTCTAAGAACTTTTTTGGTATACCTTGCAAAGTTCTAGTACAAAATTTCCATAAGAATTCTTGAACAAGTTACAGAAAGAATATCCAAGAAACTCCTGAAGGATTTTTCAAAGTAACTCCTGAATGAACTTCTGTTAGTCTTAGATTTCTCCGCAAATTCCTTTGGATATTCCGTCAAGATTTCGTTCAGAAACACGGATATACCTTCTAAAAATCCTTCACAAATTCTTTTTGAAATATCTACGGAAAATATTTGAGGAGTTCCTAAGGAAATTGTTTCAGAACTCCTCCACATACTCTCTATAAACTCCTACAGAAATTCAATTACGGATTACTTTGGAAATTTCATTAAGTTTTGAAAATTTGCTTAGGAATTTCTTCGAAAATTAATTGAGAAATTCCAGCGGAAGATGCTCTTTGGATTTTTTTTCTGGAAATTCCTCTAGGGGTTCCTTAGCAAGCTCCTTGTCATTTTTTTTCTGGAATTGCCTTTGGGATTCTTTCAAATCTACCTTAAACAATTTCTAGTGTTTTTTTTCCGGATAATCCTTTGAAAATTCCTCTAGTAAATTCTTTGGTTATTTTAGGAAGCTACCTACAGACACTGACAAAACTACCTCTGTAAGGGGAAGGGTCGTTTGGCCGAAAAGGTAATTTGGCCGAAAGGGTCATTTGGCCGAATAGGACATTTGGTCGTATAGGACATTTGATCGAATAGGTCATTTGAAAAGAGAGAAATTAGGATTGAGAAAAGAGACGTCTCAATTCTCATTCCTCATTTCTCACTTCTCACTGTAAAAAGAGAGAAGCGTGAAGTGAGTAGTGATACGTCTCACTACCCACTTCGCACTACTCACTTTTTACCAAATGACCTATTAGGCCAAATGTCTTATTCGGCCAAATGTCCTATTCAGCCAAATTACTCTTTCGGCCAAATGACCGTTTTTGCCAATCGACCCTTTCAGCCAAACGACCCTTTCGGCCTAATGGTTTATTCGGCCAAACAACTTTCGGCCAAATGACATTCCCCAAAAGATGCAGACTTTCGAATTCTCGGAGTGTTTGAACAGAAAATACTGCGCGGTGGAAAATAGTAAATGGCGCAGACGAAAGAATGAATCACGATTGCACTAAGTTTATAAAAATGCAGACAAAGGCAGGCTGATAAAATATGGCAGATTACAGTGGGCTGAAAATGTACTGTGTATGCTGGAAGAGAGACCAGCAAAAAACCTTCCAAGAGCCTGGAAGAGGACGTTGGCTCCGGGGTAGACCCCGCACTCAGTGGCTGTGCGCAATCGAGGAAGATGCTAGTGCAGCCGGTGTGCAGGGTGAGTGGCAACTGGGGGCCCAAAAACGAGCAACCTGGAATAGGAAATTATGTTTGGTTTTCCTCCGGACAACACGGAGTGTACAACCATAATAGATATAGGTAAATTTAGAATGACATTTTTGGACATTTTCCTCAGAAATTCCCTCACGACATTCTCCATTTCTTTTGATTATTCATTCAAAGCTCTTTAAATAATTTATTCGGAAATTTATTGAAAATTCTGTTAGGAATTACTTTGAAAATGTCTGTGAGGATTTCTTCAAAATTTTCCTGAAGGGTTCCTAATAATTTTTCTTTGGGAATTCCTTCAGTTCCCAAAGTTCTTTCGGAAATTTCTTCAAAAATGTTGCCGTATTACCTCCTCCTCGACATTACTTCAGGAAATCCTTTGGAAATTCCTTTGGAAAACTATTTTGGGAAATCCATCGGAAATTAGTTCATTGTTGAATAAATTTCCGAATGAATTTCTGCAGGATTAGCTCTACTAAAGGAATTTCTCAAAGAGAACGTGAATGGATTTTAGAAAGAATACATATACGAATTTCTGTAGGAATTCTCATAGAATTTTACAAATTCCTTATGAACTTCAATAAGAAATGTCTGTAGAAATTAAAAAAAAAATTCCTCCAGAAATTCCTTCAGGGACTACACCAAGAACTTTTTTGGCATATTTAACCAAATTTCAGGAAAAATATTAAATTTGGTTGGTCATCCCCAGTCTTACTCAGCTAGTATTTTTTATTCATATTGATCATAACATTTTAACATAAATAACATTTTGAAATCAGATATTGATTAGTATCGCCGGCAATTGACTATTTTGAATAGCACATTCTTGATGATCAGCAAACGTAGAATATTGCAATTTCAATCCACTGAAGTCGATGAAGTGGTATACGGTCGATTCCTACCGTGTGAATCAAAATCGCATGACTCCAAAAACCCACATTAAAATTGATTTTTCCAGTCATTGATTTTTTCATCCACGCCGGTTCACGCCGCCGCCACCGATAAAAGCCAACGGCGCGCCGCCGTGACGCTGCCGCCGCCGGGCCATGATATGGCGATGATATGACCGGCGTACAGGTCTACTTTGTATATGCAGACGACATTCTGCTGGTTCTCGATGGCGACATGTCTGTGAGGCACAATCTACTGCCTCAGTCTGCCTGTGACATCCTTCCAGTTGGGCCAACTAGGTAGGTTTTACAAATGCGTACAGGTGAAAGCACCAGCTGTCCGGACCGAAAGTTAAGTTGGGTGACCAGCCCATCCCCAATAAACATATTTGTTCTCGAAGTCTCCATTTATCGGAGTCTCTCGTTCCTTCTGCACTTCTGCAAAGTCAAAGTAAATTGTCGGACCTTGTCTCATTTTTACCGAACCAACAACAGGAGGCTCTGCTTAAAGATCGGGCAGGCTATTATTGATATCCGCCTACTTTGCGGCCTGGAACTGACCTGTATCGCCCACCGTAACCGTCCTTCAATTTTTTCGTTCGAGCCGCTTCAGAGTTGTTACTCGCAACACCAGCCGAGTCTGCCAGGGCCGAGACTGGCATCCTGCTTTTTAGCCATGGAGCGAGAAGCTGGCACGCTTTGGCATAGGACGAGGAACTGGCACACCTCATCAGTCAATATAAATAGCTTGCAACTTCTGCATGGGTGACAATTCCATGGCCTTTAGAAGGTCGTTGGCTGAACTCCTTAACAGAAGATTTACGGATGGGTCGGCTTCAGGACGTTAAGTCGCCATTGAGGTCACCGGAACCGGTATCGCTATCTCAGACTCTGGTTTTCATCGCCGTCACCTACCCGTTCAAGAAACCAATCCTTGTTATTTTAGACTCTGCCAGCTTCATCTTCGCACTCCAGACCGATAAGCCTAATCACCCCTGGATCGAAAGCATCGGAGTGTCTGGCAGCTTCATGGCGAATCTCCTTGCCGGAGTCGGACCAACATTTCACAACATCGGACTTCGGTGATGCAAAACCAGGATAAAGAAAACCATCCAAGAGAATTGGAAAAAAACTGAACCAAACACGAGACTTTAGGGCCTTCATTGATTCTTCCAAGGAAACTTCTTCTTCCTATTTAAGATTTTTTGTTTTGAAGTCGCTTGCATAATTTTCTTCTAAATTGTTCTCGGAAGTTCCAAAAACAAGAATCTCAGAAGAAAAGAATGTGATTCAGAACTTTTTTCCAAAATTATTAAGTGTATAGAAGCTCAGTTTTTTCTTACGTAAAATTAAAGGGGCAAGCAATTCTAAACTTTGCGATAATATTACTTATTGTCTCGCAATAGTATTTCGTAATATTTCTAGTAATGGTTACTAGTTCGGTTGTTATGCCGTTTGTCAGTTAGTTAATGAAACACAATGCTCCTCCATACTGGAAACACCGGATTTCTACCCAGCAAACACAAGATCGTATACCATAGCGAATAAGTGTACAAAGTGGAGACCATATACGTGCACTTTGCATGCAGTCAAATGTCTGCAGTCACCTTATACACTTATTCGCTATCATATGCGACTTTGTGTTGGCTGGGTAACTTTTACAGATTCTAGAAAACTTTCAAAGCGCATTTTATACTTCTAATACCATAAAACTAAAACCTTGGAACCCAAAGTAATAGTAATAGAAATACTTGCTCAGCTATGTTTTAAGAATTTGAAGGAGACTGAAACCATTATTATTATTCATTTATTCAGACTAAAGCCAAAGTGGCCTGTGCGGTATATAAGAGTCTTCTCCATTCGGCTCGGTCCATGGCTACAACTCGCCAACCACGGAGTCTACGGAGGGTCCTTAAGTCATCTTCCACCTGATCAATCAACCTTGCCCGCTGCGCACCTCGCCTTCTTGTGCCCGTCGGATCATTGTTGAGAACCATTTTCACCGGGTTACTGTCCGACATTCTGGCTACGTGCCCGGCCCACCGCAGTCGTCCGATTTTCGCGGTGTGAACGATGGATGGTTCTCCCAACAGCTGATGCAACTCGTGGTTCATTCGCCTCCTCCACGTACCGTCCGCCATCTGCACCCCACCATAGATGGTACGCAGCACTTTCCTTTCGAAACCTCCAAGTGCGCGTTGGTCCTCCACGAGCATCGTCCAGGTCTCGTGTCCGTAGAGGACTACCGGTCTAATGAGCGTTTTGTAGATTGTCAGTTTGGTACGGCGGCGAACTCTATTCGATCGGAGCGTCTTGCGGAGTCCAAAGTACGTACGATTTCCAGCCACTATGCGTCTCCGAATTTCTCTGCTGGTGTCATTTTCGGCAGTCACCAGTGAGCCCAAGTACACAAATTCTTCTACCACCTCGATTTCGTCACCACCGATGCAAACTCGCGGTGGGTGGCTCACATTGTCTTCTCTTGAACCTCTTCCTATCATGTACTTCGTCTTCGACGTGTTGATGACTAGTCCGATCCGCTTAGCTTCCTCTTCAGTCTAATGTAGGCTTCCTCCATCTTCTCAAAGTTACGTGCCATAATATCTATGTCGTCGGCGAAACCAAATAGCTGGACGGACTTATTGAAAATTGTACCACTCGTGTTAATCCCTGCTCTTCGTATTACCCTTCCAAAGCGATGTTGAATAGCAAACACGAAAGACCATCACCTTGCCGTAACCCTCTGCGGGTTTCGAAGGGACTCGAGAATGCCCCTGAAACTCGAACTACGCACATCACCCGATCCATCGTCGCCTTGATCAACCGTATCAGTTTATCCGGAAAACCGTGTTCGTGCATTAGCTGCCATAGCTGGTCCCGATCGATTGTATCATATGCGGCTTTGAAGTCGATGAATAGATGATGTGTGGGCACGTTGTATTCGCGGCATTTCTGCAGTACTTGGCGAATGGCGAACACCTGGTCCGTGGTGGAGCGTTCGCCCATAAAACCCGCCTGGTACTGCCCCACGAACTCCCTTGCAGTTGGTGCTAGTCGACGGCATAAAATATTTGATACAAATTTGGTTCAAATCGGTCATGAGGCTCAAGATTTACATTGAGTTGAGCGATTGCTAAACAATACCCCTCCCCATAGTCTCCCTCTTTGTATAGAGCATCCCTAACCTCCTTATGATAAATATGATAAAGAATTTGTGTTCTGAATTTGGTTAAAATCGGTAAATGGGTTCAGAAGTTATGCTGGAACATACATACAAACATACAAACATTAAGTTTCATATATATATAGATTTAAACAACGCAGGACACAAAATCAGACAGAAACATTATTCTTGCATAATCAAACGCAATCCCCTCATACAATGCAATTTTTTTTATCTCTGATGACAGACATTTTGCAGTAAGATTCCATAAGAGAAAATTAGTGAAAACAACATCAAGTCTGTTTGTCCCATTGTGGAATTTCTACACATATCTGTCTCGCAGGGAATAAACTCACATTATGGAAGAATCTGTTATAAAAACGAGCGATGCTCATAAAGATAGTATTCACTGATCATATCTTTCAAGCTAGGCCACTTATTATTATTATTTTTTCAGACTAAGGCCGAAGTGGCCTGTGCGGTATATAAGAGTCTTCTCCATTCGGCTCGGTCCATGGCTACACGTCGCCAACCACGCAGTCTACGGAGGGTCCGCAAGTCATCTTCCAAAACTAGGCCACTGTCAGTGGTGAAAATTACCGGTTTTAAGGATCTTCATCCTAAGTTATAGAACTGTAATCTAACACATTCAACCACGTGGAGAGCAAAATTTTTAAAATAAAGCATGAGGAAAAATATGTTGATCATAGTAGTCATTAAAGAAATCGACCACTCAGCGGGACCAATATGCGAAGAAATCTGCAAACACGGGCTATATTTCTCGGCATAACTGTCCCGCTAAACTATTTTCATGATTTATACCGTAAATTACATTTATTCAAAATTATGAATGATTTCAGTAGAATGGAGCTCTTACATTAGTCTAGTGATGTAAACGCCTTAAATCTCCTACCTGCCAGAAGCAAGAAATGGAAATTTCAGTTTTATTCTACATGCGGTTTTCTCGGTTGCATTTTTTTGAATTTGGTACAAGTATGCGTAGAACGGCAGTTCAGGTATTGTGAAAATTTGCTTCATCAAGAATCATATAGACTTCCTTCTTCTTTAATTCTGGGAGGTTTGCAAAATTCTTTCTCCAGAAATTCTGGGAAACTCATATTACAAAGGGAAAATGGTAAATGCATCATGAAACAATCATGACTATCCTTAAACAATTGAAAAATGCTCCTTAAAAAATCTGATCATTTTTCCTCAAATTATTTAACAAATTACCTTGGAATATATAAAATGCTCCGTAAACATTTGAAAAGTGTACCGTAGAAACGAAAAAAATGTACCGTAAACAATTGAAAATGCTCCTTAGAAAAACAAAGATTTGCTATTTAACTAATGATAATTGCGCAGTATATTGATGGCTGTCATAAAGTAGAATCTTATGCACCATTGTATAGCCCCTGGAGTATGAAGCTGATTGTTTTGCTTGGTAACCCTATTCAACAGAAAAATGCTCCGAAAACTAAGGAAAGTGCTACCTAAAAAGAAGAAATACTCCTTAAACCAATAAAAAATGCTCCTTAACCTGAGAAAATGCTCCTTAAACTAAAAACAGTGCTCCGTAAAAAAAATGAAATGCTCCATAAACTTATACAAAATGTAATCTTAGCCTACAAGCAATTCAAAGCATTGTTAAAGAAATTGTGCACCAGACTGACACACAACAGACGTCCCATACAACTGCACATCGCATAAACATGCTTGACGATACGAATTTCATTAAAATCACATTGCATATATTGCTAATAGGTTTATTCATCAATTTCCCTGCATAACTACAAAAGATATCTTAGTTACAAGATAAATATTGTCGCTTCGGTTCCCTTTGTTCTGCTGTCCGAATACTGTCAAATTGAATGTATTTTTCCTTCATTGACATTTAGCACTCTATCCTCACCAGCAAAAGATGTTCCGGACAGCCACGACAGCGACAATTTTTATCTTGTAACTTGAATATCTCTTATAACCCCCGGCTTGAGGAACTCGAAATTGTCGAAATCTGCGCTTACAAAATTTTCTAAGGAGCATTTTCAATTGTTTACGGTACATTTTTTCGTTTTTACGGTACACTATTCAAATATTTACGGAGCATGTTATATATTTCAAGGTAATTTGTTCAATAATTTAAGGAAAATGATCAGTTTTTTAAGGAGCATTTGTCAATTGTTTAAGGATAATTTCATCTGTTTTAATGGACAATTTTTGGGCTGCCTATTGTAAAACCCAGATCAATCCACCTAGCGTTGGTGGTGCCTTTCTCGAGCATTAAAAAAATAAGAAAAAACACATAACAGAGGTCGAAATAGCACTTTAGGGGATGGATTTTACTTTTCCATCAATTCATATGCATTTGTTGCCATTTGAATACATTGCTGCAATCTTTGAAAAAAAATCGTTTTTGAAATTTTATTCCAAGGGGACCTTGGCCAAAAAACAATGTTTTTCTAATAACTTTGGAACGCAAAGACCGATCTGGACAATTTTCAATAGGAAACAACTAGACCGTAATCCGCGTCTATTGCAACTTGTTGCAAGCAAATGCGGATAATAATGCTAAGTACCAAAAAGTGTGTCTCACATTTTCGTACACACACCCATACAGACATCATCTCAATTCGTCGAGCTGAGCCGATTAGTATATAACACTATAGGTCTCCGAGCCTTCTATAGAAAGTTCGGTTTTGGAATAATCCTATAGCCTTTACGTATACTTTGTATACGAGAAAGGCAAAAAAGAGTTGGCCCAAATCAGGATAGGGCTCAGCTATGTTTTAAGACCATTATTACCATTATTATTATTTATTCAGACTAAAGCCGAAGTGGCCTGTGCGGTATATAAGAGCCTTCTCCATTCGGCTCGGTCCATGGCTACACGTCGCCAACCACGCAGTCTACGGAGGGTCCGCAAGTCATCTTCCACCTGATCGATCCACCTTGCCCGCTGCGCACCTCGCCTTCTTGTGCCCGTCGGATCGTTGTCGAGAACCATTTTCACCGGGTTACTGTCCGACATTCTGGCTACGTGCCCGGCCCACTGCAGTCGTCCGATTTTCACGGTGTGAACGATGGATCGTTCTCCAGCAGCTCATGCAACTCGTGTTTCATTCGCTTCCTCCACGTATCGTTCGCCATCTGCACCCCATCATAGATGGTACGCAGCACTTTCCTTTCGAAAACTCCAAGTGCGCGTTGGTCCTCCACGAGCATCGTCCAGGTCTCGTGTAAGACTGAAATCATGTGTTGCCTAAAACTGGGTGGACTTTATCGACTGGGTGGTGTTGTGTTTCGTGCTTCCCCAACCAGGGCTTTTCGATCAATTTACCATAGATGCGACGTAGTTTTTTGCTAGTATTTGTTAGTATTTCTGGATACTGTCGAAAGTTTAGAGTTAGTTCCCCTTGGTAAAATCCAATTTGATTGCCATCAAAAGTTCATTCTAATCTTTCTTCAGCGAAGGATACTCAAGAAAGCCTTTCATTTCATGCTACATGTAAAGGAACAACAGGGCAGTTAGGCTCATGTGAGTTCCGTATCACCCGCTGCTGTCTACATGACATTGAACGATAAACGTCAGCGAACGACGAAGAAGCAGAACAAGGAGAATTGCAAATCACGATAGGAATGATGATCTGGTATGCTTTGTACATCTTTGAATTGCCATAGTATTGTGCTGCAAAGTGAAAGTTACGAACTCTTGAATAAGTAAATTGTTAGCTAATATTATCTATTACGTTGAATTCATGCAATACTTATATTAAGTTATTGATTAACACTTATTACTAATAGTACGGAACTGAGTTTAAAAGAAAAACTCTTAAATTTTAGTAGATAAATACCGAAGTAAGAATTTAAATGTTTTCCTAAATTTATGAACTAATGATGATCATTTGCAAATAGAGTGTTTCCAATTAAATTCGCTGAGGAGGTTTGTTTCGGGTAGACGATACAGAAGGACACGAATATGTAAGCATTTATAAACACATTTGTCAGTACGGGATTCTAAACAATTTACTTCTAGCTGAAGCTGTCATTACTGCTGTAAGAACGGGTTTCTTCGTTCCAATCCGAAACACTACATATTTATTTAGTACATTAAATCATGCGGGTTATTTAATAATTTCTCTCAAAGTTCGTTCAGAAATTTTCTTTCAGAAAATCTATAGAAATTTCCCCAGACTGCTACAGCCACATCCCACAAGTTGAAATGCATCATCAGAACCGATGTCCCCCGCAATTGGGGCTCATTAAAATAAAAATTATCATGAGTTGTAGCTCCTCGAATCTGTTCATTATCGTAATAGCTAACGAAAAACGTCTCTCACGGTATGCTACCTATCGAGAGTGTAAACAGACACAGTATTAGTATTTTATGTTTATGTTTATGTTTATGTTTATTATATAGATTCATCTGACATTTGGTGGTCTTAATTTTTCCCAAATATGGACGCATAGTCAAATCACTCGCAATCCAATTTTTCAAGCCAATAGTTCCACATGTGTATAGTACACTTTCACATTAGATGAGCGTGAGTATTTAGAATGTCTGGCAGCTGTACTGATCAAGTGAGGTTGTGTAAGCCATTTGCCAGTCGGTCGTCAAGCTCAGTAGTCGCTAGGTTGCGAAGGCCGACGGAGGTCCTTCGTAGCTTAGTTGGTTAAAGCACCAGTCTAGCGTACTGTAGGGTCATGGGTTCGAGTCCCATCGAAGGGAAAGTGGTTACCTCCAATACATTTTCCAAATTAATATCTTCCACATAACGTACATATTCACATATGAGTTTTCACAATAAAATTAAATGTTTTTCGATGCTCTAATTATTTGCATTAAAATAAACTCAATTTTCAATTGAATTCAGATTTAAAATTAATTAATCATTACAGTTTTTATCAAATCTACTAAATTTTCAATCAAATTCCCGATTCAATCAATTTATTAAAACATCATTTCTAATTTACATGTCGTGTAAATTTAATAATTATTTTATTATAAATAATTATTTTTTGCTGTGTAGTCCGGATCGAGAATCGAACCCTACCACCTTCAGCATGGTCTTGCTTTATAGTCGCGCATCTTACCGAACGGCTAAGGAAGGCCCCTAAGTTCATTAAGTATTTCCTTCAAAAAACCATCAAAAAACCATGATCACCAAAGTAATTCACATCTGTCAAAAATTACCCTTCATAAATGTGCTACTACAAATCTCATATAAAACTTATATAAGTGAAAGAAAACAGAAATGTTGTGAATGTTAAGGAAATTATTTTGAGCTTTTTAGTGGAATGTCTTCACTTGTCATAAGACAAGTTCGTACAATCCCATTTAATGCCACCACTTAATTGTACCTTGACAGATACGTATTTCGACCTCAACAGTAAGGTCGTCCTCAGTGTCTCGTACTTGACTCGACAACTTTTCGACTACATCGGAGGCCGCTACCCAGAGAGCTAGTGAAGAGTTTGAGGAAGTATGCCGAAGAAAGACCTAAGGCAGGAAATCTTTTTCATGGTCCCAAGTGATACGACAGCAGAATCAAAAGTAACTAGGCTAGATGTACCAGTTGTGGCTATAGCACCAGTTGTCGCACTAGTGCTTTATATGTCAAATGGCCAATCAAATCACCGCAAACCAAGATCATATCGATAAAGCATATTCATATGATACGATAACATGTTTGATCTCCTCCAAAACAAGCAAAGAATAATTGTAAAAATTGATTTTGCTTAATTTTTGACGTCCTTTGCACCAGTTGTCGCACTAGTGGTCCCTATTTGGCCAATCCCATAAGAAAACAATGGGATTTGCCAAATAAGGAACCAAAATTAAGAATAGTGCCACAACTGGTGCATGCGTTCCTATTATGGATTAATCAATTTTGAGGATTACAACAAATTTTATTGTGGTTTTCACAGCTGTTCTAAGGAGCAGGAAGTAAAACCTTTCGCTTGATATATGAAGACCACCCACATGCCTTTTACTTATATTCTGAAAAATAGTTGTTCTTAAGTATGGCGACAATTGGTACACCCACCCTAATCGAATTTTCTTCGTAAATTGAAGGTAAGCGTGAATATTTTTTATCACAGCCGTGGTAGACTTCACAATGTTAAACAACACCCACGGGCTGTTTTTCGTGTGTGATTTCAATTGTTATATACAAGTATGCAAAATCCTATATACCACAAACAAATATCACATTTTCGTTCTTGTTTTAAACTAGTTACAAACAAGTTTAAAACATATAAGAACCATAATTTGTAACTTTCGGATCCAAAAACAATTAGAACCAAAGTACGACCATTAAAATACATGGTGTATCAGTCAAAACATATTTACAATCCATATATAACTTTTATTTTTATTTTCTATTTGAACAATGTTGCACGTTCTGCTTGGGGAAATACAGCACTATCCCGATTTTATCACCCCCTGGGGAATTTTGAGTTACTGAAGCAGAAAATATGACAAAATCGAAAAAAATGTATTAAATCAAAAATACGTGAACGGAGCCCATAATTCCGTGTCGAAAAGGCTTACAAAATTATTGACAGGTATCCATAAATGTTTCATAATAAACCAGAGCGATGAAAGTAATTTCACGAAAATCATGGTTGTTTGTGGTAGGGGAACTGCTCCTTGAATTCATACCATGTACCCAAATCAATACCATTCGAAAACAAAGAATTGGTGCGCTATTTGTTTTGTTTCTAATTTTTGTGATTTTTTTCAGCAGTGAGCACGTCGGAAAACAACAAAACACGACACAAATTGAGCCTAAATTGCCTGTTTTGCGAATGTTATTGATATAGGAACATGTTATTAATAATGGAACGGATACCCTATAACAAAAATAAAAGAACGAATTATTTAAAATTGTTTTGAAGTAACAAAATCGGGTCGAAAACGTAATAAATTCGGGACGTAATAAAATCGGGTCGTTACTGTATTTTAATATAGACCCCATTTCGCGGTCCTATGCCTATTACCTAGCAACTCCTATCCCTACCTCCTCGTGGCGTTGGTCGGGATACGAGCAACTCGGGAAGATCGGGTAATCAACCCCGCTGGGAGCTATGGTCGTATTCTGACAGGGAAGGGGGGATTTGCTCCTCTACGGAGGTGCAAATCTGATCGAAGGTCGGCGTGAGTGTGGCAGCCATCCAGGAAATACGGTGGCCCAGAACTGGAGAACGTGAATTCCGGGCGGTGGATCCCATAGCGAACACTTCATACAAGTACCACATCTACTACGAGGAGTTGGTTTCATGGTGATCGGGAAGCAGATGAAGCGTGTTATCCGGTGGAAACCGATAAGCGACAGCATTTGCGTGTTGAGAATGAAGGACAAATTCTTCAACTATAGCCTGATCAGCATCCATGGCCCAACGAACGATAAGCCTGATGACGGGAAGAATGAGTTCCTTGAGAGCCTTGATAAAGCCTACGGAGAGTGCCCAACACACGATGCAAAGATTGTCATCGGAAATGCAAATGCGCAGATCGGAAGAGAAAGTTTATTCCGCTACCAACGGTAATGGTCTGCGACTTGTAACCCTTACTGCTGCTAGAGGGATAGCAATAAGCAGTACCTACTTCGCACGTAAGAATATCCGCAAACCCACCTGGCAACATCCGAGTGGAGACACTTGCTCACAGATAGACCACGTGCTTGTCGACGGACAACATTTCTCGGATGTTATAGATGTAAGGTCCTTCCGAGGTCCGAACATCGACTCGGATCATTATCTTGTATTTGCAAAAAATCGGGCGCGACTTTCCAGCGTCACGAATTCACGAAACAACAGAACGATGCGATTCAATATCCAATGTTGCTAGGAGTCGAATGCTAGTGGCTCGTACCCGTTTCTACAGAGAGCGGTACAGTGTACACACTTATTTCTTTTTTTACCGTGATCTCAGCAAAATGTTGAACTTTTACCGAGATTCGCACAGCCGTGCCCCGGCAAACATGTTTTTGCCGAGATTTCTGTCTATGATGGCAGCCAGGTGGAAGGAGTACTTTGAAGATTTGTTGAACGGTGAAAATGAACGTATGTTAAGGATCAGGATGGACATAGTCGGTGACGGTCGAGCTGTGGAACCACCAACGCTAGACGAGGTTAAGAAAGATCTAAACGAGCTGAAAACAGTAAAGCTGCTGGGAAGGACGAGATCCCGGTCGAGCTTCTCAAACACGGAAGTGAGCAGCTACGTCAATCAATCCACCACATTATCCAGAAAACATGGGAGGATGAAGAACTGCCTGCCGGCTGGTTGGATGGCCTCATATGCCCAATCTATAAGAAAGGGAACAGATAAGAACGTGCCAATCACAGAGGGATCCTGACGCGTATCCTGTTTAACAGACTGAGACCGCTTGAGGAGTCCTTCGTCGGCGAATACCAGGCAGGATTTCGTGAGGGGCGATCAACGACGGATCAGATATTTGGCCTGCGGTTGATCATTGATAAATTCCAGGAGTACAACTTGCAGACTCACCATCTGCTCATAGATTTCAAAGCAGCATTCGATTCAGGGAAAAGAAATGAGCTGTGGCAGATATTTTTCGTACATGGTTTTCCGGCGAATTACAGACGAAGTGTCAACCTCGTTTGTAACCTAAGGCGGACTGAAGCAGGGTGAAGCACTTTTGAATTTATTGTTCAACATTGCACTCGAAGGCGCTTTCAGGAGATCTGGCGTGCAGAGGAACGGGCACTATCATCACACGGTCGCATATGCTCCTGGGCTTTGCGAACGACATGGATCTTATTGGAATCGATCGCAGAGCAGTAGTGGAGGCTTATGTCCCACTGAAGGGGGAGACGGCGAGGATAGAGGATAGGCTTAACCATTAACCATTAGACAAAGTACATGGTGGCGGGTAGAGATAGAGGAAGACCCAATGGTGTTGGTGCTGAGGTAGTACTTGATGGGAATGTGTTTGAAGTTGTGAAGAATTGGTTTACCTTGGAACGCTAGTGACATGTGACAATGATGTTTCCCGTGAAGTGAAAAGACGTACAGAACCAGCTTAGGTCCCGCAATATGCAGGCGCAAACGAAATTTGCTCTATACAAAACTCTGATTCTACCAGTGGCCCTTCATGGACATGAAACATGGACGTTAAAAGAGGCGGACTGGAGAGATTTCGGGGCTTTCGAGCGAAGGTGCTGCGTACAATACTCGGAGGGTAACTAGAAAATGGTGTGTGGCGCAGACACATGAATCATGAGCTGTATCATGTATACAAAGAAGAAAATATTGTGAAACGTATAAAATACGGCCACATTCTACGTAGGGGCGGAAACAAAATCTGTAAACAAGCATTAGACTGGAACCCAGCGGGACATCGCAGCAGAGGCAGACCCAGAGGCTCATGGCGGAGAAGCCTCAATAAAGAAATAAAAGAAGTCGACCGAAATCTAACCTGGCAACAGGTTGAAACGATAGGCGGGCAACGCTCAGGATGGAGATCTTTCAAGTCGACCCTTTGCACCACCGGAGGTGTACAGGATCCATAAGTAAGTAAGTAAATATAAAATACGGCAGACTTCAGTGAGCTGGTCACATAGTGCAAATGTTGGAAGAAAGAATAGCGAAAACAATATTCAACAGAGAACCAGATTGGGCCCGGTGACTACGTGGAAGGCCACGAACAAGCTGGCTGCAAGCGGTGGAAATGGGACCTGGGGACCCTAAACGTTCGGGGAAACTGGAGGAACATCGCCCAAGACCGACGATTATGGAGCTCTACAATACGCATAGGTGTATCGACGATGTAGCCAATCAGGTATCCAACAGTTTTAATTTTTTTTATGTAAGTTTTGTTCGAAACCAATGCAGTGACCAGTTTTGTAATTAACGTTGGGCGGTCGTGTCTTGTACATAACCCTTCTCATTTTTTCTTAGTACAACTAAATCCCAATCACTATTCCAACCATCTACCAATTCTATTGCTGGTTTGTTGGAGTAGGTTTTTCTTCATCATTATCTATTGGCGATTCTGAAGCTCATCCAGTCTACTCCAAAGAAAGGTTTTTTATGCGCTGGTAATTTTCGAGCATTATCATTCTGAATAGATGATCAATCCCCAGTTTTCATGCTTAAAACTACTATCAGTGAGCTTCGCACTGAAATAAATGGATTAGCAATGGTCTTAGCTGTCATATGGGTACCGCTTCTGTCTCATACGCATGAGGTCGTGAGTTCAATACCATGCCAGGTCTGCGACGCAACCAAGCTGGAATAATAAAAGTGACAGTAGTGCAGGGCTTCCGTTTTGAATGGGATGCCCTTGAAAACGCAAGTGCATTTAGTTTTTAGATTTAGATTTTAGATTCCGGGAGGCTTGTCCTTAAAACTTTTGTTCTTCGGAATTTCCACTGGGAAAAGCTGTCGGCGGCGCACACCTCTACCTTGCGTCCAAGGGCGCCTTACAGTTGGATCAGACGATCGAAAGCTTTCTCGTAGTCTCTAAATACCAAATAGAGGAACTAGCGGAGTTCGTTGGCCTGTTTCAGAATGATACGTGTGTTTATATTTCTAATTTCTGACTTCACACGTCGATGAATTCTCTTGAAAGTTTATTGTAGTGTAAGATATACAGTTCTTATTGAGTTAGATTCACTGAACACCATTGGAGTTTTGTTCTGAAGGAAAAGGTATAGCGGTTCTTCTTCCAGACGAGACGCACTTTGGAAGAAGGGCTGTAGTACTCAAGGCTATAAACTCATGTCGAAAAACTTTCCCTACCGGCATAATTTTCGAGAGTACGCAATATCAACTATAACATGTCCACCGGCAACAATTCAACATGGCCCCGTGGGCGCTTATTCAAATCAGTCGTCGTCATTATGCAAATGAAACACACGATCACATTTGAATAATTTCATGGATACTTGCACACCTTGGACCTGACATCTCGTGGGAAGATATGCGGTTGTAAATATGTCCAGAGCTCCTTGAAGATCTTGACCGTTCCATCCTTGGCGTACTAGCATGGAAAAATTACGAGGGACATTCCGAGCTTTTAATGCTGCCTAACACGATGAATTGCTTCGTAAATTGCCCCTAAAGAAGACACATTCGATCGATTGATCGCTGTAACTTTGTTATCGGATGCACTTCGCATCGAATGGAACGAATGGTGATGGGCATACGGGTCCTAGTTTTTTTTTCTTCTCCCATACATACAATATTTGCATCTGCTTTGCATATTGCAACAGCGTGCGTCGTCCGTCAAACAAAATCGACAGAACGACCCCTCACGATGACGACGACGCGACCAGACAGACGCTCCAAATGCATTCTGCAAAGCGATGGCTCTATGTCAGATCGTAAGCACAAAAACGCACGTTTCTCGCGTGGTCGCAGGTGATTCATCATTTTGTCATCACACGCGCATCGTTTGGACACAATTCGCGTACCACCCCTTCGTCGTCGACACCTTCCTCAAACAACCTTCGTACAGGTATGCCTCGATTACGCCGCTTGACGGGCTTATAGAATTTATATTTATGCGTAGAGAAAAGAAATTTAATTTATGATCTACGCAGAGCGAAACCCATTCGGGAATTCATAAATTCATCAACCATCAAAAGTGGGATCGAGTTTGGAGTCCACTTGGATCTGTAAAAGGGACCTTTTATTACCAGAGTCGTAAATCGGACTGTAACTGTAAGAAGGATGCACGCACCAAAGCATTCAATACAAATAATCGACGACATCCCTTTTTCTCAATGTCGTGTTTACGGCTATAAGTGAAATATTTATTATCTTTAAAATAAACTTTAATGCTAATGATCGTAATTACGGAAGCAACATCGATTCGGACTCCTTGCTGCTGGTCCGCCTTTATCCTCATCAGGTTCACGTCAAACCTGGGCAGAATGTTGTCTCATCACATCGCTGCGGTGTGGCGCGGTGCAGGTTGGGGGAGTGAATCAAAATTGGGCTCAATTTGGAGTTGTCTGTTGTTCTTCGAGACTTCGGACATGATTCATTCAGGCAATCCGCGCTCCGCTTGCTCCGAAAATGTTGGTGTTGTTGTTTTCGATGAATATTTTAATGGAGCTCAAATTACGGTGCAATTTTAACGACATTAAACACATTCTGGCTTGATTGTGTGAGGCGACTGCATGGCGATGATCGATCCCGTAGCATTTTTGTCTGATTGATGATAGTTTTTCAACAGCTGAGTTTGTGGAAGAACACCATCGAGTGAATTTGGTTCGATTATTGTCATTATTGCATTACCCAAGTAGCCGTAAGAATTAATCGCTTCAACATGAATCAGCTTCGGAATGCGTTTCACCGTTTTGACTCATGTACAGAGTGCTCTTGCGGTTTTTCTAATGAAGTTAACGTAATGGTGGTTCGATCTATTTGGACACTACTGGTGTCTGTCAGTTCGGAAGCATTTATAGACACTCCGGCTGAACAAAATTCAAAATTGATTTTATGATTCTGATTTTTTTTTTAACTTTGAGTGGATGTACAATAGACGTCAGAGAAGAATTGCTCAAATTCCCTCAACTCCCCGGAACTGTACTTAACGCCACCTTTCCACCGATAAACAAACAATCACTATCAATCTCCAGACCACCCGATTGCGAAATTTCAGCAAGGACCATCGTTATCGCCCAACATAAACTTTGTGGCCGTGCGTTTAGCGACGTCAATCTTCTAGACGCAAGTGCAATGGAGTTGTGGGTTCGATTCCCGCCCCGGTGTGGAGGAAACTTTTCGTGATCGAAAAATTCTCCACTGGTACACTGGGCGTTATTTGTCCTGTCCGTTGTCGCATGCTAGGTGTTAAGTGTCCTCTGGTCAAAGACGGTGTTCCTGTTCCTGTCTTTACACATTGTTCCCACGAATCTAGAGTAAGATTAGAAACTTCTATCGTAGCATAGGGTCCATTTGTAAATAAGTGATCAGCGAATAAAGAAAGAGCTAATGCTCAAAATATATGTTTTTAGAGTTCCCGAATAGGAAATCTTTAACTCTCGGCTACGAAGATTGGGACAGAACAATCTACGACAAATTATGCGTAACTAGAGTCAACCAATAATGAAAAGGTTCAGGGTCGTTCGCTCGAATGTAGTTTGACCGAATAGGTGAAATATATTTCCTAATAAAGTGAAGTGAGATGTACAAAGTGTGCAGTAAATATGTAGTGCAAAGTAAGAATTATTGTGAAGTGTGAAATGAGTTTTTCTATGTGAGTACAGATTAGTGAGAAGTGAGAAATGAGATTGATTATAATGAGTAAGTAGTGAAAAGTGAGATATGAGACGTAAGGGGTGAGAAGTGAGATGTGACAGTTGAGAAGTGCAAAGTAGAAGAAAGTAGTGAGAAAAACAGAAACAAGAGTAGAGAAGTAAGAGATGGTGATTGGGAAGTGCGAAGCGAAATGTTGAGAAGTGAAAAGTGAGTGCTGATATATAAGACGGAAATAAGAAGGAAGAAAGAAATAAAGATACGGAAGAAGCAGAAGGAAGCTACAAGAAGAAAGAAGGATGGAAAGAGCAGGAAAAAGGAAGAAGAAAGAAGAAAATAATAAAAAAGAAAGGAGAAAGAAGATGAAAGAAGGATAATGAAAGGAGGAAGAAGGAAGAAAGAAAAAGGAAAAGGGAGGAAGGAAATACCAAAAAGAAAGAAAGAATAAAGTGGAAAGGAGAATGAATAATATGGAAAAGAAGAACAAAAGAAGGAAAAACAAGGAAAGGAGATAGGAAGAGGTAGAACAGATTTCTTATTTTTCATTTGCCTTCCTAACGATCATTCGTTCTAATAACCATACGGCCTAATAGCCGTTCAGACAAATTTCATTTCTACAAGAAAGAACAGAAAACCAGGTACCTTCTGACAAAAGTTTAGAACCACCAACGAGCTGGACAAGTTCGCCAAATTAAGTGAGAGTCTTATAACGCAAAAGTTTAGGGTCATTTGACCGAATGCATATCGACCGACTAGTTGAAATTTGTTACCTTGAAAAGTGACTTGAGAAGTGTGATGTTCGAAGAGAGCAGTAAAAGATAAATGTGAAAACTGAGAAGTGTGAAATAAGTTACTTTAAGTGAGAACAGCAAAATTGTGTGAAGATTTCGGGCGAACACTCCAGTTCGTTCGAATCGCGCCGGGGACTAAGACAAGGTGATGGACTTTTGTGCCTGTTGTTCAACATTGCGCTAGAAGGTGTCATGCGGAGAGCCGGGTGTAACAGCCGGGGTACGATTTTCAACAGATCCAGTCAATTTATTTGCTTCGCGGATGACATGGACATTGTCGGCCGAACATTTGCAAAGGTGGCAGAACTGTACACCCGCCTGAAACGTGAAGCAACAAAAGTTGGACTGGTGGTGAATGCGTCAAAGACAAAGTACATGCTTGTGGGCGGAACCGAGCGCGATAGGGCCCGCCTGGGAAGCAGTGTTACGATAGACGGTGATACCTTCGAGGTGGTCGAGGAATTCGCCTACCTCGGATCCTTGATTACAGCAACCCGGACAGCAACCCTGCAAAGATGGTGTTCGCTTCCGATCCGGCAGGTACGAGACGGCGTGGAGCGCAGCGAGCGAGATGGGTAGACCAGGTGCAGAACGACTTGGCGAGCGTGGGGCGTATCCGAGGATGGAGAGATGCGGCCTCGAACCGTGTATTGTGGCGTCAAATTGTTGATTCAGTGTTATCTGTTTAGATGTTAACTAAATAAATGAAATGAAGTGAGAACAGATCAAAAAGAAAGATAGAAGAAGATAGAAGGGAGGAAAAATAGGGAAAAAAGAAGAAAGGTAGAAAAGAAGAAAGGAAAAACTTTAAAAAAGGAAGGAAGGAGAGAGAATAATGAAAAAAAATAGTAATGAAGAAGGAAAAAGGAAGTACTAAAATAAAAGAAGAAAGAAGTATAATAGAAGAAGCAATAAGAAAAACGCAGAATAATCCACTGGTGACGATGTCTTTCTCGTATATTTTAAAATGTAACAAGAAAACCACATAAGAGAGGCCAACATTGAACTGTAGAGAGCTAGATTCAGTTATTTCCATTAATTCACATTTAGTTGCGTTCATTTGAATACATTGCAGCAGTTTTTGAAAAAAAATCTCGAAGTTGAAATTATTTCTAATCACCTTTGAGAAAAATGGAGATAAAAACAATGTTTTTAAATAACTCCGGAACGCGATGACTGATTGGGCCAAAATTAGGCAGGGTTCCGCGTCGAATGCAACCTGCAACCTGAAAATGGGATTCAATAGCCTAAGTATACAGTGTCCCAATTTGTTTTTTGTACACGCACTCACATACATACATACACACGTACAGACATCATCATCTCAATCCGTCGAGCTGAGGCGATTGGTATATAACACTATGGAGTGATCCTATAGCCTTTACTTATAATTAGTATACGCGAAAAGCAAAAGGAAGAAGACGAAAGAGGAATGAAGGAAAAATGAAGTGAAAAGAAGGACGAAAGAAGAAGAAGTAGGAATTAATAAAGAAGAAGGAAGACAAAATAAGGACGTAAGTGGAAGGAAAGAGGGAAGAAGGAAAAAGGAAACAGAAGGAAGGCAGAAAGAAAAAATAAAAATAAAAAGGAAGTAGAAAGAACTAAAAAAGAATAAAGAAGAAGTAAAATGAAAGAAGGAAGCAGGAAGAAGTGAGACGATAAAGGAAAGAAGTAAGATGGAAGAAGGGAGAAGGAATAAGGACGAAGGACGAAGAGAGAAGAAAAATAAGAAATAAGAAAAGAAATAAGAAGTAAGAAGTAAGTAAGACAAAGGAAGAAGAGAGAAGAGGGGAAAAGAAGAAGGAAGAAGGACAAAGAAAGAAGAAAGAAAAAGAGAAAATGAAGACGGCAGAAGGAGCCTGGAAAGAGGAAGGAAGAAGGAAGAAGAAAGAAGGTGTAAGTAAGCAGAGAGAAGTGAGGATTTGAAAATAAGAAGGAAGAAGGATGAAGGCAGAAGGAGGAAAAGTGAAGGGAAAAAAAAAGAAAACAAAAAAAAACAAAAAAGAAGAATTAAAAAGAAATAAATAAGAAGAAAGAATGATTAAGATAGAAAGGTTATGGAAAAAAGAAGAAGGAAGAAGCAATTAGAGTGAAAGAAAAGAAGAAAAAACAAAGAAGTGAAAAAAGGGAAAGAAGAGAAGGAAGGAAGAAGTAAGAAAGAATAAGAATGGGAAGGAAGGAAGAGGAAAGAAGGAGAGAAGTAAGAATGAAGATTGTATGAGTAAAATAGGAAACAGAATTAAAAAAGAAGAAGAAAGAAAAGGAATTAGAAGGAAATAGGAAAAAAAGAAGGATGAAGAACAAATGAGGGAAGTAGAAGAAGAAGGATGAATTTAAAAGGAATAAATAAAAAGAAAGGAGGATTAAACTAGGAGGATTATGGAAAAAGAAGAAGAAAGAAGTAATTAGAGAGAAGAGAGGAGGAAGCAGGAAGAAGAAAGAAAGAAGGAAGAAGTAAAAGAAAGAAGAAGAAAGAAGGAAGGAAAAAAGAAGAAGGAAGCAAGAAGAAGGAAGAAGAAATAAGTGAGAACGAAGATTGAAGAAATAATAAGAAAACGGAAGGAATAAGAAAGAAGTAACAATGAACAAGGAAGAGAGAATAAGAAAGAAGAAGAAGAAAAAAGAAAACTACTTTGATCTATATTACCACCAAAGATATTAAGTGTATTCATTCATGGTTTGCACCAAAATGGAGGCGTTTGACGTGTCGTCAAAACTAGGTGCAATTATTTTCTACATACACACTTAAATCATTTCACAGATTTCGGTGAATTTTCCTTCAATTAACCGAAATCTTAACAGCAGAATTGTTCGGTAATAAATTGTCTGCGATTTTTCCTTTGCTCAACTGTAAAAACCACCGAAAATCTGTAAACTAAACAGTTCTGCTGTTGAGATTTCAGTGAAGCTTCACAGAAATCTGCGATTTATTTTAAGTGTGTAGAAACACTTTACTGCAACAGACTTCAAAACATGACAGTATAACACATGTATGCTTAATTCTATTGAAAAAATGAATAATAATACATAACTATAATCCGTACCTGGGAGGAGATCCAGATAATATACACGAAATCAAAATAAAATCAAGCGTCATGACGCAAGCAAATTATCGGGGAGAAAAACATATCAAAGCAAGCGACGCGTGAAATTACCAATTTTCGTTTTGCGTGTCATCGATGTTCTCGTTGACTTCGTCGAAGCCGGTGCGTAGCTTACACGAGCTTAAGAAAACGTTCCGAATGCGGACAGTTTAATCACAGACGAACCGACGTGTCACTGGCGTTCTTTGATTATCCACCACTTTTTAGCAGTCATTCGCTTTTGCGGGCGATCGCTCCTGTCAAATGAGCCAATACACAACTCCGCTGCAATGTTAATACACGTAGGTTGATGGCCGAACTACGAAAGCTTCGCGAGCCATTATTGGGGTGGTTTTTCATGATTTTTCATCATGGCGTCGTGGGCAACAAATTTGAGTTATTTTCTATGCGGTGACACGTCGGTTCGTCGGTGTTTTAATCATGAAGTCCGGAATTTAGTTTTTTTGCTTCCTTACGGAGGGAATCACAAAATCCCGGTGGAATAAATTCTCCCTATTGAATCCGAATGTGGACATCAAGCCAAGCTCTCGAATATGCAGTGCAAATAAAACACGAATGATGTGTTAGCAGCTTTCGATTATCAATGTGCGCGAATCCGTTTTTCGTTTTTTTGTTGCAGGCGCATTTTGAAGAATCCTGTTTTAAAACGTGTGGAAATTGCAAAGCAAAAATTCTCTCCCAACCATCCATGCTTTCACTGCGGATCCAGATTCGGACCACGATCACTTCAGTGATTTTTTCAAACCTCGTCCTCTGTATTCCTCTCCGGCTCTTTAGGATCACAATTATTACGCAAGTTTTGTTCGTAATTGCGGATTGGGTTGACATTGATGAACGTGAATCAAGCGATGAAGAAAATAAATCATAATGACCGATGGGCAAAGGGCATCAGCGCAAGAATCTAGTGAGTTACGAAATGAAGATGTCGGGTTATATTGGCTAGAATACGAAGCAGAAAAGCCGGATATTTTTAAAGATAAAGTGAATAGAGAACGTAATTGTGATGCAAGGAAGGAGAATCAAAATTCTTGCCGATTGTTCAGGTAATTGACTTTTCCCTTCAAAAATTGTATCTCGTTTTATTGTCTCAGTCGTTTCTTTGACTTATTTAAGGTCAACTTTCCCAAAGAACCCATATTTTTTGAAGCCTCTAACTATTTTTAAAATGCTCTCATTGCCTTCCAGAATGTGTTACGCTAGCACATTATCACATAGAAACAGACGTCTCACTCAACACATGTTCCATCGTTCACCTTTTAAACAGTTGATTAATTTTTTGTAGGTGGTCAATCGGCCACCGATGGCGCTTCCATCAATTTTGTTTGTGTTTGACATTTTCGCACTACCGCCATCTGGTTTCCGCTTGTCCACGCACAGTGATTTTAGCATTGGGTTCCCGTGACGATGATTTTGATTGCATTTTGTTCTAAGTGAGACGTCCGTCTCTCTGTGACCTTATGATGCTTTGGCATGCTCTCATCTTTGATGGCAAAAGACAAAAGACAAAATTGCAGTATCTGACAGAATCCTAAAATTGCACTTATCCGACAGAAAAAAAAATCACTTCGTTTTATCCAGGAGCATTTTGCCGATTATTAACGGAATCCCTCTAGTGAAGCTTCTGGACTGCCATAAAACCAAAACTAAGTTGATTAACAGGTTCTTCAAAATAAAATCTTCAAAATAAAATCGCAAAATCAGATAGCGGAAATTTGATAGCAGAAACATGCTAAATTAATCTTTGTTGTTTATTTTTTAAATAAAAATTATCTTTTTGATCGTTTCTTATCTCAAAACATAATAATTGTATTCTCTAAAACGTAAAGCAAGGGAAAGCCACATTATTTTCCAATCAATAAATTATTGAATTTTTAATATTTTTAATTCGATTTTAAATTTATATTCTCTTTAATCATTTCAAGTTTCTTTTTTTTTTTAATTAAAAATTCTTGAATTTTGAATTTTTTTGTTCTTGAATCCTTGATATTAAAAATTTTCAAATTCCTAAAGTTTAAAATTCTAAAATTATTGATGTTTTATGTTTTTAAGCCCCAAAATTTTTTAATTTAGATTTTCTTAAAATTTGTAAACTTGAATTTTTAAACTTCTAAACCACTAAACTTTTGAATTTTTATCCCATCTTTTTTTAATTTTAAGCATCTTACTTAACTTTAAAGCTTGTTATATTTTTGATATATATTAAATTTTAATATTTTCATTTTTTAACTTTTGTTTAATTTTAAAAAATTCGAAAACTGTTAAATTAAAAAAAAAATTAGCTTCCATTTTTTCAGTTTTATTAATTTGTTTAATTTAATTTCTTTCATTTCTCATTTTAATTTCTTAAGTTTAATTTAATTTCTTTCAGTTCCTAAATTTTTAATTTCCTGGTTTTTAATTTTTTAGTTATCCAATCCTGATTTTCCAAACATCCACTTTCCTAATTCTATAACTTTTCAGTTTTCTAATTTTACAATTTACAATACACTAGGGTTTTTAGGAAGGAAATATCTTCCTATATTGAAATTACTGTTCCGTTTTCTAAATGATATTTCTTATTTCGTTTGATTCTGCCCTTTTTTGTTTTCTTTCCCTTTTGTTTCAGTTTGTAAGTGAAGATTGAGCTCCATCGTGATATTTTCGCTTGAAGTACCTGGCTCCTCAATGGATTTACAACGCATGAGCCTTTAATTTTAAGTTTTATTTTGTAACGTTATTTGAAAAGATGAAGCCTTTTTGAGAAGTAATTCTTAAAAAAATCACTCAAAGGGCTTTTACCCTCTTCCAAATTTTATGTTAAAAAAAAATTATATTAATACACTTGAGTCGATTTTTACGCAGCGAACTATTGCTAAGTACACTTTTCCCAAGTCGTTTGATTTAAATATCTCAAAACTCTATAGTAAGATATCAGCCCTATTGGCGTTCAAAATCTTTGTAATGCAAGCTATTCTGCGCCCTGTCCCGTATTTTCGGGTGAGACGTTGCATAGTGGCCGGCCCTCATACAACTCCCGAGCTAAACCTGAGATTGCGTTCAATACTTCACCACATAGTAATTTTAAAATGTTGAATTCATTTTGAGGTTAAAATGGTTATCCGACATACTTTATGTTATTCAAGGCTTTCCGCTAGAACAAAGACAGCGTCCTCATTCTAACATTGCACCAGTCAATTTCCCGCTTTGGTGCAGCTATGCGCAATTCACCACACTAACAACCGGAAAGTAGACAAAAAATAGATTTTAATACATAATACCAGATCTTTTCGAATCTTTCCCAAAAAAGTTTAGCCAAATTTCATTTTCCCATACATATTTGTTCGGGAGACACTTTACGGAATGAACTTCAACAAGACACCAAAAATTAAATTTACAAGCTACAATCAAAAAATTTTGGAACTAGCTCATTCAATATATATGTTAAATTGAAAAAATATGGGCTTCACGAAAATCACGAAAAAAAATTGGGGTTTTGTCCGGCTTTCCGCCACTGTGTGTTGTTCAAAGTAAAAAATAGCCTCCCGTCAGAAATCTCACGTCCCTACAGATCCCACAGATGAATCTCACATGTAATATGTAGAATAAATTATTGGATTTCAGAAAATGATCTGAGAATTAAGCATATGCGGTATTTCGAAAAATTTCGTTTCAGGTGGTTCGAAACGAAATTCCGCGGAATTTCGCGGAATTTGAGCATGGCGAAATCTCATTTCTTGATTTCGTTTCGTTTCGTAAAATTGCTAAAATTTCGCTAGAAAAAACTATCTTCTAACGAAATTTAACGGAATTCCGCGGAATTTCGAAACAAATTTAAACTTAAACCATTCTTTATATTATCAAAAATTTTGGCTGCGCCGCTGAACTAAATCGTTAGGAAAAAAAAATTAACTCTTTTTAGTGGAATTAAGACGAGTTTAGCACTCTCCATTTAATTCCACTACGTACGAAACGTAGGAATTAAACTCGTCTTAGACGGTTGAAAATCGTTAAGTTGTTTTCAAAACTTTAGGTTATACATTTTTTGCCTTTCTCGTACAACAAAGTTGTACCGAAAGGCTATCATTTCACTCTGAAAACGAACTTGTTACAGGAACATCTGATAGTAAAGTTTCTTATACCATTCGACTCAGTTTGATGAATCGAGATGATGTCTGTGTGTGTGTATGTATGTGTGTGTGTGTATGTTTGTGTGTCTGTCTGTATGTGTCAAAAACTCACACGATTTTCATGTACTTAGACTTAACTGATTTTATCGCAGCAAGTTGCATTCCGCAGAGCCATTCTTCTAATTACATGCTATTTAATTTCATCGAGATTGATTAATGCATTCGCAGCTGACGAAGAAAATGGTTTAGGCAGTTTTCCATTTTTTCCCATATAATCGGGACTACGAGCATTGAGCAGCTACCATGCGTTATTTTAATTACGTTCGCTCGATGGGTTAGAAACCTCGCTACGGCAATATCGATAACGCTAACGCAACGAGCAAAGCTTTTCAAAGCTTGCAATGTGGAACGTGTTGAACACGAAAACTAATCGACGAACAACGTACGCGCTTTTAAGTGTAGAGCCGACTCGATGATGTTTATTGCCATTATACTTTATCGGAGCATTCGCACCAACACAGTTGTAAGTTTCTTCGTTGGCAACAGAAATTGCACTCGATAACGACACGATCAGCTGCTGGTTCGTACGCTCGTGGCCATGGTGGTGTTTGCGTTTGTTTTGTGTCATACATTGCATTGGAAGGGGAAAAAGAGGGGTTTCATTGATGCTTCAACATGCTGTTTGGTTTGGGTGGTGTGTGGTATGATGGGTGGTGTGGAGTTATGGTGAAGTTTGGGTGATTTCAAGGGCAAATTTGAATATAGTTTTCGTTTTATACATCTCCTTATTTCCATATTATATTATGTATGCGGTTTTGTTAGTTTTCTATTTATATTTAGGAATCGTTCAAAAATGGCATCGTGGCCTTGGCGAAGGGGGTGGGGGTGTCATTGGTTGAATAATCTTAAATGTATTTGACGTCATATTCTAGTCGGCCTTGAGAGTTATTGGCTTAATTTTCAAAATGTTCGTGTACATTTCACTCCGCAATCGAACCTTTTATAGAAGTCTTGGAGACCCATGATGTTATATACCAACCCGACCAGTTAGTCATAACAATTATATCAATATGTGTTACAAATAACAATACTTGAAATAATTTCTCTGTCAAAAATAGATGAAAGAAAATTTCACGATCGTCATAACTTGATTATAACATAACGTATTATTATTTTACAGAAAAACAAAATTGCCAACATTTTTGGTAGATAGGAATTGGAAAAAACGAAGTTACCACCTTCAGTATATCTTGATTTAATCGAGAAAGGCATCGTCACCGCTAGGTGGATTAATTTGGGTTTATCTGTTAACGCTCACTACACTCAAAATAATTTTCACTTAGAATCTACTTGAAAACATATGCAGATATTTTCCATGTAGTTTCGGTTGTAAAAGTTAAATGATTCATTAGTGATGGCACTCATTATTCTTAATTCACTAGAAAATAAAATAAAATTTAAGTGAATTTTCGTTTGGCCATGTGCTTAAATTTTAAGTGAAACTTCGATAATTTATTTTCTAGTTTCCCTGTAGATGGTATCCCGTCCACTAGAAGCGGACGAGGGCAAAAAAGGAGTAGAAAGTTAATTCACACCCAAACAGAATTCTTTGCAAGTCGTTCTCATAATGCTTCTGCAAAATGTTTCATTAGCGATTGTTCATAAACATTTTTTGCAAATCGTTCTCATAATGCTTCTGCAAAATGTTTCATTAGCGATTGTTAATAAACATACTTTTCGCTCTGAGAACCCCACTCATATATTTTTCATACATTCATTTTGAGTAGAATTCACTAGAAGAGTATATACATATTATTTTCTATGTTTTCTAATGAATTCCACTACATTTCTTATTAAGATGCACTTATGATTTGAGTAAGTTTTATTTGATTCCAGTAAAGCCGATGAAAGTTTCGAATTTTAAAGTCTACATGACTTTTTATAGTGGAATTAAAGTGACAATTATTTTGAGTGTACATAACCCCATTCTTAGTCGACAAATACGTATGTAGTTTTCTTCTATAAAACGTCTTTAGTGTTTCCAAGATTCAAATTCATATTTAGTGATATTTTTTACTATTTGTACAATATGAATGCTGAATCGATTGTGTTGCTGCTGGTCATGGGACGGCAGCTAGTCCGGGAGAACGCGAAGTAAAAAAATCTACCTAGCGTAGCAGACCAGTGTAACCAGTGTATTACGGAGAAAAAGAAAAATTTGGATAGCTCCGCGGAAATAACACGCAGAGGGCAATCCCCGCATAGAACAAATCATGCATAGTGTGCGTTGAATTGAGCTCAAATTATTATAACAAATCAACTGTCATGCAATCCAATCATTTGAATGGCTTTCCCATAAACATCGAAAGACCAATTATCAGTTCCCTGCCTAGGTGTAAACTAATCCTGCAAAGGATTGCAATACAAAGGATTGATCGCTTGAGGCACCAATGTATTACGAAAACCTTCACATCAATATCAATTTTACCGCAGTTTAGTTCTTTATTGATGTTTCCTTCACAGAAATTGTATTTCCAGTCGTTCAGTTACTTATGGTTTAGGAAGTTAATCAATAAAATATTTTACATAATCTCGACTTCATATCAAATTTGAAAGAATGTTCATATTACACGTTCCAAGGCGCTTACACTGTTCTTGATAATTGGTTTGATCGACGGCTTATTGGACCTGAGCTGCCCTTACATTTCGCCCAAAGGTCTTCTAGTCGGTTCTGTTAAGAGACCCATCAATACTAAGATTTGGATTAGTGCGTTCTGAGCGAAACGATATCGCTTTAGTTGAACCAGTTTTCAGATTGAGCATGAGCATGAGCATCTACCAGAACAATCGCAATTGCACAGGGAACCAATGGATGGAAGCATGGGATTTGCACTCCAACCTCAATGTGCACAGTCCGAGAGCTCTAGTATTTTTGGAAGGTCGATAACGGCGCTGGCCACGTCCTCACGGTCATCGGGGATGGGAAGGAATTGATGATGCAGTCACTCGCCCACTGCAAGCCGAGAACACCTCTGCACTCGCCACGAGTTCCTGCGGAATTTTATTGGAATCTGGGGGTTAGATTTTATGGCAGAGGTTCGTCTTGGTTAACGGGTTGCCAATGTGATAGTAATGAAAGGGTGGTGTAGTATTTCTATAATTCGATGTCGAAACGAACTTTTTCGCTCATTTCGAATTCTAACAGTTACCTGCTAGAACTAATCTTGTAGTTATAGGGGGATAGAAGATAGAAATGGTATGAAAGCCCATTTCCAGTTCTAGCGATTGCTGAGCATGAGAAATATATGAAAAGATACAAAGTAGGAGAATGGAACGGGCCTGAGATTGAAACCACAACCCCCTGCGTATGAGGCAGAAGCGGAAGCCATATGACCACCAATCCCGTTTTTAGTTGAACCAGTTTTCAGATTTGGGCTGCGAAATGGTGAGTTGACATCCGGGAAGGGGCGCCTAACATAGCTCTGGTCCTCACAAGTTCCAATACTCACGCTTCCACGGGTCTTCCGATGACAATTGACCGCCAGCTAAGGGTTGCGTACTTAGCTGGTAGTGCAGCCTGGGCACTGTTGTCCTTCTGACATCAGCTAGAGTGAGAGGGTGCGTACTGTGGGGTCTGCCTAGGATGTGGTGGGGTTCGACAGTGGGCTTTGTTGAACTTCTATAAAAAGCTGCATGTGTCCTCAAGCAGGCCCTATCAAAGCGACCGTATGCCGCTCAAAACGCACTAGCCTAGTCCTGGTGTTGAGTGGGACTTTAAACAAATTTGACCTGACTGATCGAGCTCTCTGTTCACCAAGGAGGTGCGGCTCCAACAGCGTCTGTTATGGCTTCCAGCAGCTGAGTATGAAATGCTATTCCCGGAAGCTATACCTAAGATGGCAGCCCCATCCCGGTGGATAGGGAACCTTGGCCAACAACCTACTGTTCCCGAAACATCAATTTGTTCGAGAATCCGATAATGAAAGAATACGGACTGATTTTACGGCGACGACTCTTAGCGCGAAACAACGGACACGAATAGGAACATGGAACGTTTTAACCCTAGCCCAGCAGGGTAAATTGGCACAACTTGCCAATGAGGCACGCCGCATGAAGCTTGAGATCCTGGGACTGAGTGAAGTCCGTTGGCCAAACTTTGGAGAACACTGAACGCCGTCGGGACAAGTTCTGCTATACTCTGGTTTACGAGGTGAACACGCTCCCCGGCAACGCGGAGTTGGCTTCCTACTAAGCGCTCAGGCACACTCTGCGCTTATGAAGTGGGAACCTATAAGTGAAAGGATAATCGTTGCCAGATTTAGAACACGGGTCCGAAACCTTACTATAATCCAATGTTATGCGCCAACCGATGCTGCCGATCTGCAAGACAAAGAGAACTTTACAGTCAACTCAATGCCGTCGTAGATAGAATTCCGAAGGGTGATATCAAGATCTGTTTGGGCGACTTCAATGCGAAGATCGGATCCGACAACTCGAACCATGAGCGCATTATGGGACGCCATGGTCTCGGAGAAATGAGCGAAAACGGAGAGCTGCTCGCAGAATTTTGTGGTAATAACGACATGGTGATCGGGGTATCGCCCTTCCCTCATCGACCGGTTCACAAGGTCACGTGGGTCTCCCGTGACGGCTTTACAGAAAATCAAATCGACCACATCTGCATCAGCCGAAAATGGAAACGGAGCCTTCTTGATGTACGGAATAAACGTAGTGCCGATATCGCGTCTGATCATCACCTCCTCATCGGCGAAATACGCCTGCGCATTGCGCGGATTCGTCGGCAGGAGGAAAGAGTTGGACGACGATTCAACACACCCCGACTGGAAGATGCCACGGTGAAACGGTCCTTCGTTGAAGAACTGGAGACGCGTGCTGCAGATATTCCGGAAGGTGGAAGACCAATGGACCGCCATCAAGAATGCCTTCATCGCCACCAGCGAGAACAATCTGGGCGAACTACGCACCCAGAGAAAACAATGGATCACCGATGAGACCTGGAGGAAGATAGAGGAGCGAAGAGAAGCCAAAGCCGCGATAGAGCGATCGAAAACCAGAGGAGCCAAAGTCTTAGCCCGTCAACGATACACGGCTCTTGAGAAGGAAGTAAAACGCTCATGTCGACGGGACAAGCGAGCGTGGGCAGACTCTCTGGCCGACGAAGGAGAGAGAGCCGCCGCAACCGGGGACATTCGCCTCCTCTACGATATCTCACGACGCTTAAGCGGGGCGAAGATGAATGCAACGATGCCTGTGAAAGACGCGAATGATCAGTTATTGACCGACCCAACTGACCAGCTGAAACGCTGGTTCGAGCACTTCGAACAACTTTTTCAAGTGCCAACCAGGCCATCACCACCTCGGCATGATCTGCCTAGGATCCGACGTATAACACGTGTCAATACCGAAGCTCCATCACTGCTAGAGATTCAAACAGCCATCCAAAGCATGAAATCGAATAAAGCCCCAGGGTCGACCGCATATCAGCCGAGATGCTCAAAGCTGACCCCATGACATCCGCTCAGATACTGCATCGTTTATTTCGTAATATCTGGGACACCGCAACTTTCCCGGTCGACTGGATGCAAGGTATCTTAGTGAAGGTGCCCAAAAAGGGTGACCTGACTGTATGCGATAACTGGCGAGGCATTATGTTGCTGTGTACCGTTCTCAAAGTTCTGTGCAAAATTATCCTAGCCCGGATTCAGGAGAAGATCGATGCGACTCTCCGGCGGCAGCAAGCCGGATTCCGTGCCGGAAGATCCTGTGTGGACCATATTGTCACGCTCCGCATCATTTTGGAGCAGGTCAACGCATTCCAAGAGTCCCTTTACTTGGTATTCATTGACTACGAAAAGCTTTCGACCGTCTCAATCACGAGAATATGTGGGGCGCCCTGAGACGCAAGGGGTTCCTGAGAAAATCATCGGCCTCATCGAAGCACAGTACGAGGCCTTTTCGTGTAGAGTGCTGCACAATGGTCCTGTCCGACCCTATCCGGGTCGTAGCTGGTGTGAGGCAAGGATGTATTCTATCACTGTTACTGTTCCTCATCGTAATCGATGAGATTCTGGTAGATGCGATTGACCGTGAACCAAACCGCGGGCTGTTATGGCAGCCTATAACCATGGAGCACCTAAACGACTTCGAATTGGCGGATGACGTTGCACTACTCGCGCAACGGCGCTCTGATATGCAGAGTAAGCTCAACGACCTTGCCGATCGCTCCTCCTCGGCAGGTTTAGTCATCAACGTCAACAAAACCAAATCGTTGGATGTAAACACGGTGACTCCTTCCAGTTTCACAGCAGCCGGGCAACCAGTGGAGAATGTTGAAAGCTTCCAATATCTTGGTAGCCAAATGGCGTCAGACGGCGGTACCAAGATCGACATAGGCGCACGGATCAAGAAAGCAAGGGCTGCCTTTGCGAGTTTAAGAAATATCTGGAAAAACAGGCAGATAAGTGAACGCACCAAAATACGAATTTTCAACTCTAACGTGAAATCTGTGCTGTTATACGCTAGCGAAACATGGTGTGTATCAGTGGAGAACACTCAACGGCTGCAGGTGTTCATTAACAGATGCCTGCGGTATATAATTCGGGCCTGGTGGCCTCACAACTGGATCTCAAACAACGAGCTCCATCGTCGTTGTCACCAGAGGCCGATAACAACAGAAATTCGGGATCGGAAGTGGGGCTGGGTTGGCCACACTCTACGTAGGGGAAACGAAATCTGTAAGCAAGCATTAGACTGGAACCCAGCAGGACATCGCAGCAGAGGCAGACCCAGAGGCTCATGGCGGAGAAGCCTCAATAAAGAAATAAAAGAAGTCGACCGAAATCTAACCTGGCAACAGGTTAAAGCGATAGCCGGGCATCGCTCAGGATGGAGATCTTTCAAGTCGGCCCTTTGCACCACCGGAGGTGTACAGGATCCATAAGTAAGTAAGTAAGTTTTCAGATTTATACAGAAACACCTTGCTAGAGGTTACCAGAGCCCGTAGTCAAATTCCGCCACAAATCGCAGTGCTTCTGGTGACCCCTGAGCCACACAAAATTTCAAAGCTTTTCAACATTTCATTAAATTATGTGTTTTCTGTTCATCAAAGCATATTTTCTAGTAATGTCATAATTATAAATATAAACAAAACATCGCAAATATAGCATTAGTTGCTTTGATCACTAGCCTGGAAAATATTAATTGTAGGCTCTTTGGATTTTCCAGGGCTCCAATTTTTTCTTGCAATGCGTAATACAATCGATCTTGTAGATGCTGATCACGCCAGCTAGTGTGGGAGAACGCGAAGAGATAAAACTAATGTCTGCATCGAAGAGCACAAAAATATTTAGTATCGATTGTATTGTAGAAGCTTATTAAACGAAGCACATTGATCTTGCGTTGGATTGATTTGAAACACAGTTTTCGTCTTCTTGTTTTCAAAATAACTTCGTTTACAATAAATATTTAGTCGGTTACCAAGGGGCTCAACATGAATTACCTTCTCTACTAACCAACGATTCCTTTCCCGTAGCGGTCTTTTATAACAATGAGTGTTAAATAAATTTTCCTCTCCTAATCCTAAATTGACTGTAAGGACGTGACCAGCATCGTTATTGGTCATGAATTGGAAACTACGCAGCAAGTATACAATAAGAATAACTTTGTTGTATCCCAAGAATATTATTTAATTGGTGAGCTGTGCATACTGCATATTTGCTGTTTCTCGCCCAATCACGATTAGCAACTACGATGTGTACAGTTAATCAAGCTAAGCTCTTCTTTGACTATTTGCATAATATGCAAGGAACATTGAAGATTTGTGGGCATTTCTAGATCTTCGCATGGAATTTGCAAAAACAAATCCAGAACGGGTTGAAAGATCATTATAATTGCTGAAAGTTCTTTACTTATGATTGCTTTCAGCTCATTCTGACCATAACATCTGTTCTCATATGCCAAGGACACACAGACAATAGCTCCATTCGTCGAGCTGATTGTACCCATAGTCTATGGTCTGTGAAATTCAATCTGAAGTACATATCTATGTGCATTTTAGAAAGGTGCACAGGATTCTTCTTGTGAGCAAATTTATGTATGCTATATAGGTATGTAGACGAATAATAAGAAGGAATATGTTTTGGCTCAACCGTCTTAGACGAGTTAGGTAACCTCCATTTAATTCCACCAATTATTTCGATATCTTTGCAAATACGTATTTAGACCACAACTGTGTGGTCGAAATACGTATCTGCAAAGATATCGAAATAATTGCTGGAATCAAATGGAGGTTACTTAACTCGTCTTAGACGGCTGAATACATTCCACTAAAAAGAGCTTAAAATATTTTTTCTGAAGTTTTGGCTGTTACGCCCTTTTCAAATTTCCATTCCCTATCGGTGTATGCGCCTGGCAGATGTTTATACACAATTGAATATCCCACTAAATATAAAAAATACATTTAAGCTTTCATTTTCTAATTTTGACTTAGCTCAATACTATAAAACTACACCGACAAGACAATATGAAATATGCTTCAGCATAATTACATTATTCTTCGGTGAACTAAGATATTAAACGAAATTTTAATCCGTACACATATGGAAATGGGGGCCCTCCTTAGCCGTGCGGTAAGACGCGCGGCTACAAAGCAAGACCATGCTGAGGGTGGCTGGGTTCGATTCCCGGTGCCGGTCTAGACAATTTTCGGATTGGAAAGTATCATCGTGTTAGCCTCATGATATACGAATGCAAAAATGATAACATGGCTTAGAAACCTCGCAGTTAATAACTGTGGAAGTGCTTAATGAACACTAAGCTGCGAGGCGGCTCTGTCCCAGTGTGGGGATGTAATGCCAAGAAGAAGAAGAAGAAGACATATGGAAAATCCCACAATTTCTATATTTTTTCATACTTACTGATATAAAATTGATCATATTCGGGAGCACACGGCACAATCGCCTTATCGCCTAAGGTATATGCGGCGAGAATGCGATGCTTTATCACCGACTGCCTCTTCTGTTATTTTAAATCTATTGGTCGCAAAACAGTTATTTGACTTCGAACAAGTAAAATCAGAATTACGTACATAATGTAAAACCAATTTAATAAAAATTCCGCGGAAAAAAAAATAAAATTTCGTTTCGTTTCGAAAAATTTCGAATTAAATGAACCTTAATTGCGTATCGGTTCGAAGTCTCGAAAGTAAATTTATATTTCGTTTCGTTTCGATCCGAATCAACATAGACATTTTAAATTTCGTTTCGTTTCGTTTCGTTAGGAAAAAGTGTGTTATCGCATACCCTTACTGAGAATCCCAATTGAAATAATTTTGATAACTGTTAAATCCAATTTCGAGAAAGAAATAAGTTCTTTCGTGAAAATATCGTACGCAATGCGCAATGTTTTGAAATGGCAGGAAGATATCGAAAGGTTTTTTTTGGAAATTCCACTTTCCGTTGATTTTCCGCTCAAGGATGTCATTCACCATTTAGTAATCAGGGTTCGATCATTTAGTAGTTTGTCAATAGAAATAAGTACCAGAGGCAGAATTCAAAACAAGTTGTATGGCGAACTGCTAGTGCTAAGGTTTTTCTGTAACTAATAATGCGTTTCGTTGTTTGAATTCCACCTATTACGAAGTAATAGCGCAAGTTACAGTAACTTAGATACTGTTACTAGCGCTTTGACTCCGTTCTTAGTGGAATTCAAACAACGAACTGTTAAGGCGGAAATGTTGGAAAACCTTCACACCATAAGTATCTTATGCAACACGTTTTGTAATTCAGCCTCTGCAGCAGTGTTGGGAAATGTACATTAAAACACTCTGATTATGCGAATATTTACATTTTATCCAATCAAATTTCATGCACCAAACAAGCCTAAACAGTTTTCCGAAAAAATGTCCTCGACATCGTGACATTTTTTGGCGTTGAGGCAAACTGTTTGTTTTCTTTTACGTTAGAGTCGTGCCGGCGTGCGGTCAGCATTTGCATGAGATTTTTTTTGTTTCGGCACGTGCGCAGCGCCAACAGCATAGAATCGAGTTTAATTACATGTAGCGCAAAGCCTAGAAGGTGTGCTATCCGTAGGTAAGGTACACTGGGGGAAGTGGAAAAACAACTCCTAATTTGAAAATCTATTTCCATGAATTTCAAGCGACCAAAATGGTACGAATTACAGCACAGTTGGTGCAAAATTGACTGTTTTTGATAGCCCATTTTGATTGAACGCATTTAGATCATTTTAACTGGTTTTACACTAATTCAAACATGCACAAACATGCACTTCTAAACCACTAAACTTTTGAATTTTTATCCCATCTTTTTTTAATTTTAAGCATCTTACTTAACTTTAAAGCTTGTTATATTTTTAATATATATATATTAAATTTTAATATTTTCATTTTTTAACTTTTGTTTAATATTAAAAAATTCGAAAAGTGTTAAATTAAAAATAATTAGCTTCCATTTTTTCAGTTTTTTTAAATTTAATTTCTTTCAGTTCCTAAATTTTAAATTTCCTGGTTTAGGTGGATTAATCAGGCTTTTTCTTATGTACATTAGTCCAACCACCATGAAATCACAATGATAAGAAAGAAGGATCATATTAAGATTCACAGCCATCAAAATAAACCCTGGAGAGAAGGAAATAATTGCGTGATCAGAACATTTTCTACTTTCCCGCAGTGTTTGATACCGGAGTAGTAATAAAATCTTTAAATTATTTGTTTTCATGGTACAAACCACTACAAATTGAATGTGATTAGTTTAATTGTATTAAAATGATCACTTGTGACATAAATTCACTGAAAAAGGGACAATGTGTCCAAATAAGAATTGATTTTACGACTGCAAAAATAACTTTTCTCGAAACTCAAATGAAAGCTCAAGCGTTAACTGTGTTAGTGTATGTATACATACATACATATTATACATTTAATACAGTATTAGTGTGGGCATCAAAGTATATGCTTGCACAATGTTGAGTGTGGTAAAATTGTAAAGTATGAACAATTACAATTTTACGAGTCGATTTTACACTTCCCTTTTTCCACTTCGTGTACCTTACATAAAAGCGAGTGTGAGATCACTTGGAGCGAGGACAGTTCTGTGGCTCTGTCCCAATCAACCATGAGCTGTAATGTACTTTTACCACGATCTTTTTCGTTGAAAAAATGTACGCAGTAGGTCCTGTTTTGACGGCATGTTTGACACAACTGAACATGTTGAGTAAAAGTGTTTGCGACAATGTTCTGATATTCAAAGTTCATTCAGATAAGGAAGTTTTTCTCACAAGCATTAATGTTTTCATAGAAAAGTATTGAATTATTGAAATTCCATATTTTTACATAAGATTAAACTCTGTATTATACTCGAACGACCAGATTTTGTTTCTACTCGGTGGAATCTTCAAAGAAGCCTAAATATGTGTTTGCAAATATATTACCGCTCCATCTGTTGATCAAAAACCAATATTCCATCTAATACATTATAACACATTATATCTTTTTCATTTTGGTACAATATACTATACGCTCGAAAACTATGTAAAAATTGATTTTGAAGGGTATACTTTTCGTGACGTTACAACGCATTGAAAACCTGTTTTAGACCACCTCGTAGTAACGTCACGAAATGTTGATGTCGAATAAAACGAACTTAGTCCGTATTTTAGACATATTACCCCGTAGGGTCATCCATTATCCTCATATATTTGAAAGGTGTAATTTGTAATAAAATAACGAGCAAACAGAGATTTAACGTGTTAAGCCGAGTTACAAAATCACGAATTCACGCGCGTTGTAACGTCACGCAGCAATTGCTTCCCATAAAGCCATTTTCCAAAAGCTTTGAGTGCCTTATCACAGGTAACTTACACAATCACCATGCTGGGTCCCTTCTCATTGCTCAATCCCGGAAATGAGAAAGCGGACTCTGGGCTAGTGAGGCGCTATGGAAGGTGATATTTACGATCGGAAAATCACCTTCGATGAATTTTTCACATTAGTTCGTCAGAAACCTTGAACAGCTGGCAACAGAAATGGACAAATGGGGAGTGGGTAGATGGCTGTATTCAATTCGCCCGTAGGTGTCAATCCATGGTTCAAAAAATTGAATATGGGACGAGACTTCATTCACCATGTGTTCTAATGTCCAATACTACACTCTAAATGCATCTTTTCAGATGGGGCTCTGGAAGGAAATCTCTGTGTTTGCGCGAGGATTATCTAGAGTACATGTCCCTGTCCACCAATTTTTGAAAGTTGCTGATGTATAACTGTAATCTGTATCTGCCCATTCCTTGTCTGTCGATACCCATATCGAGATATCTTCCTCATGTTGTACATTTCCATGTCTCGTTAATCCTCCGTATGTCCTCCTCTTGTCGTTGTCTCCCAAAAAAGTTTGTTTGTCCTGTTACAGATGAAAAAATGCGAGGAATGTCAACTTTGTGAACATCAGCATCGTAATTACTTAAGCACCCTAAAATCCTTTCCTTTCCTACTGTATTATTGATTCCCTAACTGACTAAACCCGAGTCTTACGGTTCCCAAAATTAACTATATAAGAATCAGAAATGTATTGTTAAACTTGATTTCGCTCTAACGCTTCACGCAAATGAGCCTTCAAATAAACGAAAGATAAAAAAGCCATTTTCCTGAACGTATTCGGTGTTTATATATCTATTCATCCGAAATCTCTAAGTTCAGAATATGTAATAATATGCATATGTCTGCTGATGTTTTATGCAAGTTTTTAAAAACCAGTTGAAAGTACGTGTCTGATACTTTCTGCCGGGAAATCGAGAAAATTTCCAAATGAAAATTGCCTGACCGACACCGAATCGAACCCAGCCACTCTCAGCATAGTCTAGATTTATAGGCCATGCATCTACGCTGGCTATGGAGGGCCCCTCATAACTGATCAAAAATCCCCATACAAAAAGGAAATTTGTGAATTTTATGAAATACGCAGACCTCAGGGCTGGTCACTTAGTTTACGTCTGAAGAAAGAATGTTCACCAAAAAGTCACGAACGGTGGCTGCACGTAATGGAATCGAACATGGAACACGTTCAATTCTGTAGGAAAGATAACATTAGAGAGATGGAGACGGCAATGCAAACACATGTCATTCAAATGATAGGATAGACTGTTTTGTAACGTGACAATTTCTCCAAAACAAATTATTGCTGATTGATGAACATAATACCGTTGATCAATGAACCAACTAAACAGTATGCTTTGCCAATTGTTTAATTCTGACAAAACGACACATTCACTCACCCGAACGCACTCGCGAAGCGTTAAATCCCAAATTGGTGCGATTTTAATTTCGGCATCAACTTTAAAGCCAACCGACACGTGTCCGCTTGGCGCATCATCATCAGTTATAGTCTTGGCTTCTGTTTCACACGGCCGAAGAAAGCCGTAAAATTGCACCCGCACCCCATTGCAGACACGAGACTTGCCAGTTTTCGGCACCTCTCGAGCGCGGAACGCGAAAAGATAGCAGCAGCAGTCGGTTCAAATTAATGGCTCGTTGTTGTCGTTATTCGATTTTTCCTGAATTTGAAACTCGAACAAATTAGAATTTATAATGACTCGGGAAAGCGAGCAAATTAGGGGCTTCCTATTCTACTCAGGCTATCGGGTGGTAATGTCTCTGTTAAATTGGTTAACAATGCCGAGTTAACAGTTGCCGAGGAGTGTGCTTTCCATAGACCAAGCTGAATGAGAGTGAGATGATTTTATCGTGAACAAGTTTACGCAAAAGATGAAACGAAAATCTAATAACACAATAAATCACAATAAAATGTGTTCGAGATTTGATGTATCAATCATAAAAACATTATTATTATAATTATCTTCACTTACGGTTTTCGGCCCTAGGCCGGTTAATCTCGAAACATATAAAAAAACGGAAAGAAATAAAAGTGATAAAAAAAGTTCAAACTCAAATTGATTTTTTCAATATATTGCTCTTATAGTAAAATTTAAAATTAGCCAACAAATGAAAGGTTTCGGAAAATAGTCACAGCATCGAACCAGCTTGCAACTGTCATTCCCCCATTTCCATAGTTGCAGGCACTGTTGAAATTCATTCCGCTCAACAACAGAAGTGGGATGTTGTACCGCTCACAAACGAACTCAATCGGCAATTGAAGATTGCAATTAACGTTTGCGTGTTTGGCTCTCCAAACCTCCCAAACCGAAACAGTCAGTTGAGGCAGCGCGCTGCGCCGCTGAAACAATCGATCAAATTACGGCCAAACAAAGCACACGCGCGCGTCAATCGATTGCGCCTCCCGTCCGTGCATGTTTGCGATGTTGTCCAGCAGGCAAAAATTTCAACGCGCTTGATTCGATTTGCATTTCTTGCGGGTACATATCTCGCGCGCCTCACATGTTCTTAGTCTTAGCTTAAATTAATTTAATGATGTTGATATCCTCGGCGACTAGGCGCTGCAAAAAGTGACTGCGCCAACGAAGCTGCACGCGCATTCTGACTGACTTGAGCAAATATTGCAATTTGTTTTGGGCTCATCGATGAACAGTAGTGCAATTATCATGCTCGATAGGACGGTGGAGCTTCATGCGCTTTTTAATAGCAACATAAATTTGTTTGATGTTACGAAGCGATCATCAAACTCAACACAATTTACTAATTAACATTTAAGTCATTCTTGGGAGCATTTATTTTCCAGCAATGCGCCAACTTCT